>NW_026057584.1:39751873-39887042 GCF_023721935.1 Panthera uncia
TCTTGACTCTTTAGTTCCATTGATCTATTTGCCTATCATTGTGCCAGTACCACACTGACATGATTGCTGTAGCTTTATACTAAGTCTTAAAATCAAATAGTATCCTTAAAATCAAATAGTATCAATTTTACTTTATTTCTTAAAATTATTTTGGATTTTATAGGTCTTTTGAATTTCATATGAAGATATTAGATGATCTACTTCCACAAAACAAACAAACAGCCTTGTATTTTGATAGGTTTTGTGTTGCATCTATAGATTGAATTAGGGAGAAGTTCCATCATAATAACATTGAGTCTTTCAATCCTTGACAATGGTAGAGTTCTCCATTTTTATGTTTTCCTTCTCTCTGTATAATATTATAGTTTTCATTGTATAGGTCTAGCACATATGTTATTAAATTTATCCCAAAGTATTTTATGTTATTATGCTGTTTTAAATGATATGTTTTCTATTTCCATTTTTAATGATTCTTGACATATGGAGGTACATATATTGACCTTTTGCCGCATAATATTGCTAAGCTTACTTACTATTTCTAACAGCATTTTTGGGTAGATTGCATGAAATATTCTACATAAATGGTTATATAATTGGCAAATGTAATGTTTTTTTTATTTATTTTTTAATTTATTGATGTTTATTTTTTTTTTAATTTTTTTTTCAACGTTTTTAATTTATTTTTGGGACAGAGAGAGACAGAGCATGAACGGGGGAGGGTCAGAGAGAGAGGGAGACACAGAATCGGAAACAGGCTCCAGGCTCCGAGCCATCAGCCCAGAGCCTGACGCGGGGCTCGAACTCATGGACCGCGAGATCGTGACCTGGCTGAAGTCGGACGCTTAACCGACTGCGCCACCCAGGCGCCCCGATTAATGTTTATTTTTGAGAGAAAGAGAGAGACAGAGTGTGAGTGGGGAGAGGCAGAGAGAGAGAGAGGGAGACTCAGAATCCGAAGTAGGCTTTAGGCTCTGAGCTGTCAGCACAGAGCCTGATGCGAGGCTTGAACTCAGGAACTGCAAGATCATGACCTGAGCCGAAGTCAGACACTTAATCGACTGAGCCACCCTGGTACTTTATTTATTTTTAGCCTAGATGCTTTTTATTCTTTTTGTTGCTTTTTCTGGCTTCTACCTTAAGGGAATCAGTCATTTGGGCAACGTTTGTAGGTGTCAAAATGGACATTTTATGGGTTAACTGTTGGTTTTAGCCTATAAGTAGTCTTTGTCAATGCCAAGTCTTCAGTTTTGATTTGAAGCTTATCTGGCACAGATATAAAATTTACTAAGTCAGTAGTATGTTGTTCATTGGTAGGAGAATTTTCTGAGGCTTCTAAAAAGAGTCTCCTGAGACTCTATGGCAGGTCTCTGCTGGTCAAATTATCAGGAATGGTATTTAGTTTTCTCTTTCTTTGTTTTAGAAAATTCTTCAATAATGACATGATGGAGTTCAGCCTGAGACAAATGTTGAATTCTATCTACATAAGCCTGATTGGGGATCATTAAACCTTAAGGGACATTAGAATGTTTCTTCTAAGAACTTCCTGAGGAAAATAACATTTTAAAAGAGGATCCTTGTAGGGAATCATTTTTGTAGAGGTTGAAGGAGTGGCAAAAGGACAAGAAGAAGGTAGTCCAAGATAAAGTGACAGATAATGGTCTGTGGAGAGTAGTGTCCCCAAGATTGAAATGACTTGCTCTTTAACCTTTTTCCAAAGTTACTTTTAAAAATGCTAATGTGAACTCTGTATTTCTCTTAAAGATCTCTGCATATCAGTTAAAAAGTGATTATTGTGGGGTGCCTGGGTGGCTGTCAGTTAAGCATGTGACTCGATTTCATGAGTCGTTTCAGGTCGTGATCTCATAGTTCATGAGTTTGAGCCCCACATGAGGCTCTGTGCTGACACTGCTAAGCCTGCTTGGTATTCTCTTTCTCCCTCTCTCTCTGCTCCTCCCTTGCTCATTCTCTATCTCTCAAAATAAATAAATAAACTTAAAAAATATTTAAAAATTTTTATTGAAAGTTAATAATTCAGTATTGTATACTTGAAAGTTGCTTAATCATTCTTTTTTTTAAGTTTTAAGTCCTCCTCCTTTTTTTTTTTGTTTGCTTGTTTTGCTTAAGCATTCTTAAGCATTCTTACAACACACACACATAAAACAGTTAACTATATGAGGCAATGGATGGGTTAGTTATCTTCATCTTGGTCATCATTCCACAATATCTATGTATATCAAATCATTACATTGTACACTTTACATTGTATTGTATGTATACTTTAAATACATACAATAATATTTATGCATAATATAATTATTCCCCAAGAAATTTGGGGAAACGAAAAAAATAACTATTGGGTATTTAGAATCTTATTACCTTTCTTTCCTTGTTCACCTCAAAGATATACAATGTTACATATATCAACTGTTTTACAAAATGGCTACTAATTCCAAATTGCCCTTGGTAAAAACAAAAGAAAACAAGAAAACAAACAAAAAATATGTTATGCCATTCAGAGGGATAGGTACATGAAATGAGGTTGGGATGTGAGCACATATAAAAACCTGCAAATACTTCTAGGAGATGGTTTACTTTTACTACTGTAAAAACCTACGAGGAACATGTAAAGAGTTGATTAAAAGGATCTGGTTAAAATATTCCATGTCTTGAGTCTCCCTCACTCTGATGATCAGACCGTCTCTAGACACCAACTGAACAATTAGTAGTCCCTGACAGGCAGAATTTTGGGGGGGGAAATCGCCCCAAGAGTAACTCCCTCAAACACAAGACAACACAGAGGTGGGTTCTTAATAGTTTTGATGGGTGACTCGCAGCAAAGTTTGTTGTAGGAAGGATGAGTCTAAAGAGAACATTTTGCTTATTGGTCTTCAGGACAGGTTTGGAAAACAAACTTAATGGAAAGTACGACTGTATTCTCTCCTTTGAGTTTCCTTATATAAATGCACAACAGAAAATAACAATTTTTGGACATGACAAATTAGGAGACAAAAGTAATAATAGGCAGTTTTAACCAAGGAAAACCAGTTGTTAATTATAATAAGATCTAAAAATATTCCTGAAGAACGAGTTCCAAGCATACAAAATGAATGGAATAGAGGGTTTACTGTATAAAGATCATAGTCATACCTATTGCTGGAGATTTACTCACCACAACAGTGTATGATAGGCCTCTGCTAAGAGTGGATCATGGGGGTCTTGGAAATATGAGAGAGTCCCAAATGAATGGTTTTGGGCTATGTAAAAGAAGTCTTGGGTAGGTCACAGTGGAGCCTCACAAAACTTGTAAAGTCCCTCACGAAGATCATCAGGAAAATCATTATCAAAAAACAATTTGGTTTTTATTAATAATCTTGACAACAAATAATACAAGCTCTTGAAAAGGAAAGTTATAGAAAAAGTTTGATGGGATTGGGTCTTGTACACATTTGAGTTTTGAAATGGGGTTTCTAAAGCAGGAAATGAGTTGAGACTGAATAACATGAACAGATTGAAGTCACTTTTAATTGTCTGAAGACTGCAGAGCAGGGCTTTTAAGCAAGCTATTTATTGAAAGTTTATGTTCTTATTATTCCAGGACAGTTATGGCAATGACACTAACTCATGCTTGCTTTGCAGTTTGGCAAATTTCTATTCCTTAGGTTCTTAAAATTTCAATTTTCATTACTCACATTGAAATGTGAGGTTACCTCACCTCACATAGAAGGCTGTATTAGTATCTTCTATTTTTGGCCACTCAATTTTTCTCAACTGAAAACAATTGAGATTAAACATAGTATAGTCAAAGTGCTTTCGATATAGATTATAATTGAACATCATTGTATAACCCCTGGAAGTAACTTGGTTAGAATCTATTTAACATGTCAGTTGAGCTAGAGGATGAAGATGGTGACTAAAATAATAGAAAAGAAAAAAAAAGTACAAAAGAAGCATAAACTTAATGTGCTGCTATGTTGAAAGACATCCCTAGGCCTGGCCTCAAAAATCTGGGTGATATTTTGGCATTAAAGATTACAATTCTGATTGAGTTACTGTACTATGAAACATTATACAAGACACACAAGGTAGATTTGGGGGTCATAAAAAAACAAACATATTAGTTGAACAAAATAGAGATCTAAGAAATAAATAAATGCATACATATATGGTCATTAAATTTATGACAAAGGAGCCAAGAATGTATAAGGGGGGGCAAGAATAGTCTCTTCAATAAATGGTACTGGGAAAACTGGACTCATATCTTACATCATACACAAAATGAACACAAAATGGATTAAGGACTTGCACATAGACCTAAAACCATAATGCTCCTAGAAGGAAACATAGGCAGTAAGCTCCTTGTCATTGGTCTTGGTGATGGCATTTTTGGTTTGTTACCAAAAGCAAAGGCAGCAAAAGCAAAAATAAACAAGTAGGACTAAAAAGCTTCTGCACCACAAAGGGAATCATCAACAAAATAAAAATGTGACCTGTGGAGAGGGAGAAAATATTTGCAACCATGTATCTGATAAGAGGTTAATACCCAAAATATATTAAGAACCCATATAATCCAATAACAACAAGAAAATGATCCATCCAATTTAAAAATGGGCAGAGGAACTGAATAGACCTTTTCCAAGGAAGATATACAAATGGCCAACAGGTGCATTAATGAGTGTTCAATATCACTAATCAACAGGAAAATGCAAATCAAAACCACCATGAAATATTTTGTGGTTTTGATTTCATGTTTGTTAGAATTGTCCTCAGAAAGACAATAGATCACAAGTAATGGAAAAGCTGTGGAGAAAAGGGAATCCTTCTACACTATTGGTGGGAAAATAAATTGGTACAGTCAGCATTGAAAGCAGTATGGAGGGAGGTTCCTAAAAAAATTAAAAAGGAGGTACCATATGATTGAACAATTCCACTGCTGGTGTATATCCAAAGGAAATGATATCACTATCTTGAAGAGTTATCTGTACCCCCATGTTTATTGTAGCATATCTACAATAGCCTAGACATGGAAACAACCTAAATGTTCATTGACAGATTAATGGAAAAAGAAAATGTGATTATGTATATACAATGTAATACTATTCAACTATAGCAGAGAAGGAAATCCTGCCATTGGCAACAACATGGATGGATGTGGAGGACATTTTGCCAAATAAAATAAGCCAGGAACAGAAAGACAAATGCTTCATGACCTCATTTATGTGTGGCATCAAAAGGAAAAAAAAGAGTCAAACTCATGGAAACAAAGTAGAAAAGTGGTTGCTAGGGGCTGGGAGGTAGGAGAAATAGGGAGAGGTTGGTAAAAGGGTACAAACTCTCAGTTATAAGATGGATAAGGTCTTAGGATCTAATGTGTAACATGATGAGTATAGTTGATAACACTGTATTGTATAATTGAAATTTACTGAGAGAAGAACTTAAATGTTTCCATCATTAAAAAAATTATGTATGTTGAGGCAATGGATGTATTAATTAACTTGATAGGTCTGATTAACTTTCACAAGGGATACATATAGCAAACCATGTTGTATACTTTAAATATCTTACAATAGTAAATTGTACCTCAATAAAACTGGAAAAAAAGAAGAGCTCAAATAAATAACCTAACTTTACATTTCAAAGAATTAGAAAAAGAAGAAAAAAGCCCAAATCTAGCAGAAGGAAGGAAATAATAAAGATCAAAGCAGAAATAAATGAAATAGAGGTTAGGAAAACAGTGGAAAAGATCAATGTAGCTAAGAGCTGGCTTTTTGAAAAGAACAAACAAAATTGATAAATATTTGGCTAGACTAAGAAAGAGACAAAAATAAACAAAAAACCAAGCAAATAAAATCAGAGATGAAAAAGAAGATATTATACCTGATACCACAGAATACAAAAAATCACCAGGGAAATGGAAAATCAGAACCACAGGAAGATAGTACTTCATACTGTTAGAATGTCTGTTTTCAAAATGGCAGCAGATTAGAAGTGTTGGTAAGGCTGAGGAAAAACTAGGACACTTATACACGGTTGGTGGGAATGCAAACTGGTACAGCCGTTATGGAAAACAGTGTAGAGATTCCTCAAAAATTAAAAATAGAACTACCATATGATTCAGTAATCTCTCTTCTGGAGTCTATCCAAAGGAAATGAAATCAGTATCTCCAAGAGATATCTGCATTTTGCTGCTCATTGCAGCATTATTCATAATAACCAAGATACAGAATCAACCTCAGGTTCCATCAACAGATGAATGGATAAAGAAAATGTGGTATATATGCTACAGTGGAATATTATTCAGTCTTAAAAGAGAAGAACGTTCTGTCATTTGTGACAACATGGATGGAACTGGAGGACGTTTTGCTATATGAAATTAGCCAGGCACAAAAGACAAATGCGTCATAATCTCACTCATAGATGGAAGCTAAAAAAATTGAACTCTTATAATCAAGGTAGAATAATGGTTGCCAGAGTTTGGGAAGTGGGAGGGAGATGACTCCTTTGATGTTGGTCAAAGGATACAAAGTTTCAGCTACGCAAGATGAATAAGTTCTGGTGATCTAATACACAGCATGATGAATATAGTTAGTAATAATATATAGTGTACTTGGAATTTGCTGAGATCTTACCTGTTCTTACCAACTTAAGAAAAGATAACTATGTGAGGTGAAGGATGTGTTAATTAGCTTGGTAGTGGTAATCACTTCACAATATATATGTAAATCAAAACATCATGTCCTTCACTGTAAACATATACAATTTTTATTTGTGCATCTTACCTCAGTATGGCTAGAAAAAAAGAAGAATGAATGCAAAATAATGAATGCTACTCAACTCATAAAATTGCTGTGACAACTATATTTTCAGCAAACATCATAAGTTATATTTGCACAGCTCACTACAGTTTAATAAACTCATAAACTCATTTGATCTCCATTTTTATGTGTGATGGGATTTCTATTATTTACATATAGTGCAATTTAGGCCCAGGAAGATGAAATGACTTTCTCAGTTACCTGGCTAGTAGACCCTAGTTTTGGGATAAGAACTTTTGCTTGTAAATACAATTCTTTTCATACTAAACTGTAGCAAAATGATGTAGGCATAATTTTTTTCTGAGGCATCACATATTTAAGATACATTTTCCACTGAAGGATTATCTTGAATTTGTATTAGGAAATTTTCCCTTAA
Organism: Panthera uncia; assembly: GCF_023721935.1. Lineage (NCBI taxonomy): Eukaryota > Metazoa > Chordata > Mammalia > Carnivora > Felidae > Panthera > Panthera uncia. The sequence continues at coordinate 39,759,062 of NW_026057584.1, forward strand.
GAATTTTCATGTATTTCATTCCTAAATCTTCTATTATTCTTAAGATAGAAAACATAGATTTGCTAGTATGATTTTTAGAGATAATGATGCTGTTACTAGAGAATTATGGATCTGGCAAAAAGTCATTGGGTGGTCTTATAGTCATTAGAGTTTTGTTATGCTTACAAAATAGAATAATATTTGGTAATAAAGAAATTCACTGATGATTAAACCACAGTACTGATCATTCTTGGAGACACGGTGCTAAGGTAAAGAACGCAGGCATAAAATAATATATACAGTATGAATCCATTTTTATGCACAAGGACAAGTAACACAATTACAGTGAAAAAAGAATAGGAAAAGTGCTTGCCTCTGGCAGAGGGGATGGAAGACAGGACTGTATTCTGTTTCTTTAGAGAAACAGAACCAATAGAAGAGATCTATTGAAAGGAATTGGCTCATGCAATTATGGAGTCTAAGAAGTCCCATTGTCTGCCCTCTGCAAGATGGAGGCCTAGGAAAGCCAGAGGTATAATTCAGTCTCAGTTCAAAGGCCCAATAACTAGGGGAACTAATGATGTAGATTCCAGCCTGGATCTGAGGGTTTTGAGAACAAGGAACATTGAGGTCAGCAGAAGATAGATGTCTCAGTTCAGGCTGTCCCCAGGCAGGAAGGGTTGAGTTCTTCCTTCCTCTGCCTTTTTATTCTCTTCAAGGCCTCAGTGGATTAGGTAATGCCCACCCATATTGGGGAGGGCAAACTGATTTACTGAGTCCTCTGATTCAAATGCTAATTTCATCCAAAAATGCCCTCACAAACAAACCCAGAAATAATATTTATCCAAATATTTGGACACCCTATGATCTAATAAAATTGACACCTAAAGTTAACCATCACAGAAACTTTCTTGGAGATGGAAATTACCTATATTTTGATAAGGGTGTGGGTTATATGAGTGTGATTATACATAACGGATTGAGTTGTACACTGAAGATTTGTATATTTGTAAATTTTTAACCTAGAAAAATACCCGTTAAGTTAAAAGTTTTACTTAACCAATGTTATGAGTCAGCAATTCTGAAAAGCACTTTTCAACTTTTTACAACTCTAGGCCTAAGCAAATTGATAAATATATTAAGTATAATGGAAATTAGAAATATCAGTAAAAACTCATGAATGTGTGTGTTACTTAATTGTGCTTTTTAAAAAAAATCTACATACAGATTTTCTTTACTATAACTATCATAACTACAGATTTATTTTTTGTACAACTTCTTGTTTGTTCTAGAATTAATAATTGTTAGGCTTTGGTACATCTTCCAAGATGTCTTTCCATGCCAGCTTCCACATGGTCAAGCTTGTCCGTTTATCAGTCCTCTTTTCTCCCTGGAGATGTTGTTCTGGAACCCTCTGACACCTACTCCATCATGCAGGTAGCTTCCAGACTGCTACATGGTCCCGGTCCAGAACTTTCTCTAATTTACTTCTCTGATAGAGTGCATGCTTCCTGGATCTCACAGATTTATCATTTGTGTCCTACTTAGTCTTAATGGAAGTTCATTTTCTTGTAATATCCTCAGATGCCTTATTCTCTTCTCATATTCAGTTCATAGTCTGCTTGAGTACAGACTCCCTAGTTTTGAAATTATTATTTTTTCATGTTTATTTATTTCTTTTGAGAGAGAGTGCACACACACGTGTGCGAGTGGGTGAGGGGCTGAAAAAGGGGAGAGAGAGAGGGAGTCCCAAGTAGGCTGCCAGTGTAGAGCCTGATGTAAGGCTCAAACTCACAAACCATGAGATCATGACCTGAGCCAAAACCAAGAGTCAGTTGCTAACTGACTGATCCACCCAGGCATCCCTAAAATTATTTTTACCTAGAATTTCAAAGGCATTTTTCCCACTGAATTCTGGTTTCCATGCTGCTATTGAGAAGTCTGATGCCATTCAGATTTTTGATCCTGTTTTATGATCTAATTTTCCTCTCTTTGAAAGCTTTTATCCTTGATGTTCTAAAATATCATAAAAGTATGCCTTTGTTCTCTAATTGTTTGGAAACTTGGTGTGCCCTTTAGTCTAAGGGCCTGTGCCCTTCAGTTCTGGGAAAGTTTCTGGTATTATTTCTCTGACAGTTTTATTCTCTTGCTTTTTTCTGTGTTCTTGTTCCGAAACTCCTGTTTGTCAGATGTTGGATATCCTGGCTTCATTACCTAACTCTAATTAGAAAAAAAAATCTCCTATTGTCCATTTCCTTCACTTTCCGTTCTATTTTCTGAGAAACTTTCTTAGCTTTATTTTCCATTGCTTCTACTGACTTAGATTTATGTTATTTGTAACTTCTGGGCATCCCTGTCTTTGATGGTTTCTTCTTGTTTCAGCCATCCCATGACTTTCCTCTTCTTAGGGAAGGTAAATCTCTGTGGCTCCTTCTCTTTGCAAAGTATGTTCTTATCCTAGTTCTCAGTACTATGTAACAAATTACCCACAAGCACAGTTTTGTGGCTTACAACAACAAACGATGGCTGTCTCACAGTTTCTGTGGGCCAGGAATCTGGTAGGACTTAGCTGGGTGGTTCTAGCCCATGATCTCTCATGAGTTTTAGGTCAGCGAGTCAGCCAGAACTGGACTGACTTAAAGCATGGATGGAGATGAAGATCTGCACCCAAGCTCAGTCACGTGGTTGATGGCTAGAGGCCTGCATTCCTCATCCCATGGGCCTCTCTCCATATGGCTGCTTGACATGGCAGCTGGTCTCCTCCAAAGTGAGTGCTGCCACGTCTGCTGTGAGCTGCCCTGTCCTCCTCCCTCCCGTGTCCATGCCATCTGGAGCCACTCCGCAGTCACTGTGGTGGGCCATACCAGGGAGTCCCGATGGTGGGAGCTGGAGGACTTAAAGGGCTGGACCGAAACTGACCACAACCCAGCATACTTAATTCCTGTTTCTTAGTTTCCATATACGAAAGTCCACTTAAAGGAACCAGGCCTCTTTGGAGTAAGTGCTGATTCCAGAGCTGGTGCAGAGGACTATAAAATAATCCCAGAACACTTTGTGGTATCAGAAATCCATGAAGTGTTCAAGATATGACAGGAAAATAGAACTATTTAACAGAGCCCGAGTTGATAGGACTCTTACTATTTATGTTGTGGGGACAATTTTAGCATCAAAATAACGATAGTAATGAATTATATAAGTCATTGAATAATGAAACATTCTGTGAGTTCATACATCTATAAATCAAGAAATTAATTAATGGTGGAGAAAGAAAAGCTCATCCTTGTAGTAGAATGCTAGCTAATAGATGTAGAAAGAGTGATGGTGTTAGAAAATCAAATTTATTTATTTATTTATTTATTTATTTATTTACTTACTTACTTACTTACTTATTTATAAAAGTTTATTCATTTTGAGAGAGGGAAAGAATGGGGGGAGGGACAGAGAGAGGGAGAGAGAGAGAATCCCAAGCAGGTGCTGCATTGTCAGCACTGAGCCCGACATGAGGCTTAATCCCATGAACTCTGAGATCATGACCTAAGCTGAAATCAGGAGTTGGATGTTTAACTGACTGAGCCACCCAGGTGCTCCAAAAATCAAAATGATTTAAAATTATTGAGTCAAAGTTTGATTAGGAATAGGATATTTATAGAGTCGCAAAGTATTTCCCCTAAAATTACTTATTAATTACAAAGTGAAAAATAGTGACTTTAAAGAAACCAGGCAGTTATCTAACCAACTGATCAAAGTTGAAATTAACAATTTGGGATAACCAGTATCATGTGTTGCTGACATGATGCACTGAAAAGGACATGAATAATGTCTTGCCTAAGCTACATAACCTGAACCTCATTGGAAGGAGACATCAGACAACCTAAATTGAGGGCTGCTCTACCGTATAATGGCCTCAACTTTCAAAAATGTCAAGGTTAAAAAAGGCAACGAAAAGTTGACTGTTCCAAACTAAAGGACACTTAAGAGGCATGACAAGTAAGTATAATACGAGATATGGAGGAATCATGTGCAGGTGAAAAATAATAGCTATAAAGGATATTATTAGGTTAGTGAAATTTGATTATGGATTGTGGATTAAGTAATGGTATTGAACCAATATTGTATTTGATATTTTGCTAAATGAACTGTGGGTTAAGAAAATAGTCTTGTTCTTAGGAAATGTGAACTGAGGAATTTAGAAGGAAAGGGGCATGATGTCTCCAACATACTTTCAACAGCTCAGAAGAAATCATGTGTGCACATGTGTATTTGTGCATACATATGGGGAGGAGAGAAATGAGACAGGTGAGAGGGAGAAGGAGAGGATAGAGTGATAAGGCAAATTGAGCAAAATATTTTTTAAAAAATAATGAATATTGACACAAGTGTAAGGCGTTCCTTGTACTATTCTTGAAATTTTTCTCTGCGCATCAAATTATATCCATATTCAGCGACACACACATACACAAATAAAAAGTCATCAAAATGGATTCAGCAGTAAAATCTGATTTCTCTATTGCCAGATGGTTCTTCTCATTTTCTTTCTATCTACTTTTTAGTCTTGATTCCATACAGCATTTTCCTTTGTAAATCTACACATTTCTTTTGTAAATCCAAATGCCTTGCGTTCTTTGTCAGGTTGAAATGGTGCAATGTGCATATGTAAATACTGCCATAAGATAACTCTGAAGGCAAGAAATGATGAGGATAAAGAGATGTGACTAAATGCATTTGCATAGAAACCATTTAATTCAGGCCAGCATGCATTGCACTATGCTTTCAAAACTAGAGGAATAACTGCAAATAATAGTCATCAATGCACATGTTTCCTTAAAGAAGGGATGTAGGGGTAGAATAATACTTTGTTTTCAGAAATATAGTTGAATAAATTAGGCAAAAATTTTCAGCTGAAAGAAGAGACATTTCTAAATATTCCTTATTTCATTCTTTTAATGAATAATTTCAGTAATCCTTTTATAATAAACTATGTTCTTCATTTTAAATACCCAGCTTTCTTTTTTTTTTCAGTATATGAAATTTATTGTCAAATTGGTTTCCATACAACACCCAGTGCTCATCCCAAAAGGTGCCCTCCTCAATACCCATCACCCACCCTCCCCTCCCTCCCACCCCCCATCAACCCTCAGTTTGTTCTCAGTTTTTAAGAGTCTCTTATGCTTTGGCTCTCTCCCACTCTAACCTCTTTTTTTTTTCTTTCCCCTCCCCCATGGGTTTCTGTTAAGTTTCTCAGGATCCACATAAGAGTGAAAACATATGGTATCTGTCTTTCTCTGTATGGCTTATTTCACTCAGCATCACACTCTCCAGTTCCATCCACGTTGCTACAAAGGGCCATATTTCATTCTTTCTCATTGCCATGTAGTACTCCATTGTGTATATAAACCACAACTTCTTTATCCATTCATCAGTTGATGGACATTTCGGCTCTTTCCACAATTTGGCTATTGTTGAGAGTGCTGCTATAAACATTGGGGTACAAGTGCCCCTGTGCATCAGTACTCCTGTATCCCTTGTAAATACCCAGCTTTCTACACAAGTGCGAAGAAAGATTTTCAGGCCTCCATTTTCTCTGGGAAGTTAATCAAATAGAAAAATATATTGCCTAAGGCCTTTTGCCTTCATAAACAAAAATATAATCTAAGTGATAGATACAAGTCTATCATTTTTGATCTGATAGAATATGTTAATTTTCTTAGCTTTGGCCATAAAAATAATGAATAACTGTAACCAAGGATGTTGGCTTTGATATTCAAAAAGTTTAAGTACTACAACAACCACAAATTTAAAGACAATTATAAATGAAGGTATGTTGCTATACCTGTAGTCTGAATTTAGTAGCTATAAATCAAAGCTGAGTGTTTTCTGACTAAAAGAGGTGAGTCTATTAGGTAGTGGATCTGGGTTAACAGAAGAGTACACTCTGTCTTACATCCTGCATCTCACTTTATGCTGAAAATCATACAGTACAGCTTTCATTCAACTCTGATAATATAGTCTCTAGAACCAGCCACTTTGACCAGATTTGGCAATATATTATGTAATGTATACATTATAGTATGTTACACACAGCCTTATTCTTTCAACTATCTCTTATAGAATATGACCAACATATCTAATTTATTTCAGGATAGCAAAGAAAGTTAGCCTTAATTCTATAGTGAATCTGTAGGTGTTTTTATGAGGTCTTGTACTAGCATGTATATATTATTTACTTTTCTTCTTTGTCGTCTTTATATTCTTTCATTGTAAGAGGACCTTTTTTTGTAGGCAAACTTTTTATTTAATGCTGACCCATGTCCTCCTTCTTGATTCTTAAGACTAAAACTCTTAATATTTTAGAAATTAAAAATACCCTGTGTCTGCTCATATCTTAGCATGTTTGAAGTCATTGAATTTGAATGCCATGGAATTTCTCTATGGGGATGGCGGTGCAGAGCTATTTACTAAAGTAATACAAGAAGGGTCGTTGTGGTGATGATGAGGGAGGGAAGGTTTGTTTTTAGTGGGGACCACAATCAGGTTTATACCTGCCATTGTTGGGTAGGACATAATTATTTCAACAGTGAAGTATCGGAAGAGAATTGTGATTATGACAGAGAAGCCATGCAGAATCATGTGTTCAGAATTATAGCGGTCTGAGGGGCCCAAACCGGCATTAAGGAAAGCAGGCAGCTCACATTTTGTGAAGTACATTGGAGATAAGCAAAGCCTTTATGCAATCCATTGAAGAAGTTTGTATGTAAAATGAGCTTTAGCAAATAGGATGACGAAAGACTTCTGCAAATAGAAATGAGTCCTAAAATAAGGAAACAAGTACTCTTAGAGTAAATGGTGTGTTATAGGAACAGCAGTGAATCTAAAAATGTGGTTCTGCAGAATCTGGAAGAAGTCTCTAGGGTGTGTAAAAATACTTGCTAAAGGCCCCATTAGTATCTTATTGAGGGGAACTAGAAGTATGTGCACACACACACACATAAACATGCCTACATACAACACAGGTCAGTGTAGATCCATCATGGTTGTATATAATTCTATGTGTTATTTTACAGTCATTTACAATTCTTATCTACTCTGTGACTTAGTCATTCTCAGCAGACCCCTTTGCTGTCCTCCTAAATTCTAAGTTAAAACTATCTCCTATAAGCATTGTCATTTTTGAGTAATCTATGTTGCTATCGCTGCACAGATATTTTTTTCTGAACGAAATACACATTATACTGGAACAAAAGATACATCTCTGATGAAAGTCATAAGTGCCAGTTTCACTTTTAGTCCTGAAACCCTTATCTCTGCCAGGTCTCCAAAATTGGGTCATTTAGTTCATACCTGTCAGTCCACCTGGGACTAGTTCCATCTGAAAGAAATCCATTTGTCTCCTGGGCAAATTGAAACTTTACCCAGGAAAGCTGAGGAGCATGAATTTTACAATTGATCTAAGAATGATTTTGTTTTCGGGTAAGTTCTGGTGAATTTTAGCAATGCAGTGCAAAAATCTTATGAAACTGACATTTGTTAATTTGCTCTCCTAAGGCAGGCAATGGGTACATGGGGGAACTTCTGAAAGTCATGGGATAATTGCAATTTCTAATCAATGAAACTTTATTCGATGGGTGCCTGCTGCTTTAGCACATAAAAGAACATACAATCAATCCCTTTTCTGCTGAAACCGTAGTTGATAGCATGGAAGTTTGCAAGCATTGACAAAACAATTTCGTCAACATTGTAAAATCATTCAGGTAATAAATAGTATCCAGAAATGGCTTCTCTGGGGGATGGGTGGTGGTGGGGAACAATTGCAGCTACAAGGTTTGCTGATTGCTTTTTAACTAGATAGCTCAAGAGATCTAACACTATGCGTCATTTTGAAATACTGCAACAACCATTCAGAAAAAAAAATGCACATGGTTCAGAAACCTACATCAGCTCATGAAAAACCTTTGCATTTTCAATAAACACTGACTAGAGACAGGGTATTTTCTGATCTTTTCATGGAAAACTACTTCTTAAAAGTACATTTCAAGGGCTTATCTTTATTCACATTTATTTTATCAACTTTATGTCTGGTCACTGTATGGTGGAATCTTTTGCCCTCTGCAAGCTTATTGTTCTGGCTTGCATGTTGGTATGTTTCTGCCTCCAGGACTTTCCTTGCGCTGGGCTTTCCAACTTCAAAAATGCATTTTTTTCAGAACCTTTTCATTTGGTCTCATTCTGATCATTTCTGTGGCCAAATTTAGTCAGATACATCATTAATACTCAGTTTATTTATATTCTTAGTTATGTTACTCTATAATGATTTTTCAATTGGTTATTATTTATATGAGCAACTCTTTATTTCAATATCCTTCCATTGCACATTCAGCTCAATGATAATAAGTTGTGGGAAGTGCTCTAGTGCCTGAACTAAAGTTAGATGGAGTAGGTAAGATAAGATTAAATTAAATTAAGAATACCTAGAACTCCACTGTGAAATTTAGCATTCAGATTTATGCATGAATTCTGAGAATCATTGCTTTAATATTTACAATCTGAAATTTGAGACTCCTATATTGATCTAAACTCAGATCACACAGGTGGTGGTATGAAATATAGCTGTTTTTTTTTTTCTAAACAAGAGTAACTCAGCTATTCATTTTCTATCAGATAGACAATATATTACAAAACAGAATGGAATCCTTCTATAATTTGAGAACAATGAGAAATACAAAACATTAATTAATACAAAACACTAACACAGTGCACCATAAAGTCAACAGGCATGAAAACATGCACTGCCCCATTTATTAATCATGTACTTACAAATAGACATTATTTCATATCCTACATCCACCATAAGGTCCTTTGGGAAAAAGCTCATTGTAGACGACCATCAGTAAGAGCCTAAAGTAAACAAATCTGCAGATGAATCTTTAGGAGAAAAACGGATTTCTTTTTTAGTCCAAGAATAGAGAAAGTGTATAGCAGTATATTCAGTATAAATAAAACATTTTTCTTTTTTTTTAAATTTTTTTTATCTTTATTTATTTTTGAGAGAGAGACAGCATGTGAGCAGGGGAGGAGCAGAGAGAGAGGGAGACACAGAATCGGAAGCAGGCTCCAGGCTCTGAGCTGTCAGCACAGAGCCTGATGCGGGGCTCGAACTCACGAACCATGAGATCATGACCTGAGCTGAAGTCTGATGCTTAACCAACTGGGCCACCCAGGCACCCTAATAAAACATTTTTCTACCTGCTGCACTTGGAGTTCTTCAAGAAAATATAACATATATATTTGCTTGAACTTAATAAAGTTACTCTAAATAAATAGTCAAAAGACTATAAAAAAAATAGTACTATTACCAGCAGCTTGTAATTGTTGAGCATTTATATGTGACTTATACTATAGTATTTTTATATACATAATTTTCTCCCATCCACACATTAGTCCTTTTAAGTTAGATTTTAATTATCCCCATTTTATGGATGATTAAATATATTGCCCAAATCACCAAACTAAGAAGAATTAGAAGCTAGGAATCCTATCCTTTCCACCTGATCTAAATCCAGTGGGTTCTCACCATTGTACAATATTGCATTGAAATTTTATAAGCAATTTAGGATATTACATTAGCTCATAAATTATAAGGAATTTTCATGAAGTTTTGAAGGACAGGATTCACAGAAGGAGTTCAAATTCCTGTCCAGTGAAATTTCTAGCTACCTTAACAGGTAGGTAGATTTCACCTGAGAAACTGCATAAAGAGAATTTCTCTAGACGGGAGTTTTGATGCATAAGTCTTGGACTTTACTACTCTATGGGTAGCTAAAACAGACTACATTCTTATAAACATATTATTTACAAATATATGAGTCTGTCAGTAGATATGTGTTTAGGTAAACACATGTGCTTGGATCAGAACTGCATTTAGAATTGTAATCACTAAGCACTTTAGTGTCCTCTTCCGAGATTTTTAATGCTATAATAAAGTATAAAAGTAAATGTAATGTTGACAGGATTCTTGCTGTGATTAAGAAAAATATTATATTATTTAGTGAACAACACAGCCTAAAAATAACTGGATTACTGCATATCATTGCACATTACTGCCTCTGTCTTGGATTATGCCTAGATTAAAAAAGTTAATATAACACTATGGGGCAAATTGCTAAAAAGTACATACGATTCAGCTGCATAATTGTCACCAATGTCAGTGGGAGTTGTATGGTTAAATCCTCAGTGATAACTTCGAAATAAATGTTTCATCTGTTGGAATATTGGACATAGAATTGCATGTATTCATACTTCTTGCAGCAAACACATTCCCGTATCTTACTGCCAGTATAAAGTACTTACAATTAAATTAGAAAACCTAAAAGAGCATGGGTTCTGGAAACAGCCTACTTGAGGATGTATGCGGTTTCCAACACATTAGCTGTGTGACACTGGCCAAATTAGTGCATGTCTCTGTGGCCCAGTTTCTTTAGTTGAATGGAGAATAGGACAGGGTCCACCTCGTAACATGGTTGTTACATTTCATATTTTGGACTATTAAAATACTTGTAATAGTGCTTGTCATGGAGCTGATACCAATAAGCACTAGCTAGTATCCTTACATACTGATTATCATTGCTACTGTTACTGTGTCCTGAGGGAGTCATAGCAGAAACATATATCAGATATATTTATAAAATAACATTTATAGTGACCTTTGATATAAGCCATTGTATCAATACTGATTGATTATACAGTGATTATAATCTCAGTTATCCTTTTTCAAAATTGTTTGTTTATCACAATAATAGAAATAAGTGTACACGTATGCTAAATACCATGCGACACATCGTACATAAGCGATGTAATATCGCGCTCATAACAACTTGCCTTTGTCTGGTTGACTGCTGTCACAGAACACCATAGACTGGGGAGGTTATAGACAACAGACTTTAATTCTCACAGTTCTGGAGGCTGGCGAGTCCAAGATCAAGGAGTCAGCAGATTTGGTGTCTGGTGAGAGCCCACTTTCTGGTTCACAGGTGAAAGTCTTCTCATTGTGTCCCCACAGAGCAGGAGAGCTCTCTGGGATTTCTTATAAGGGCACTAATCTCATTCATCAGGGTTCCACCCTCATGACCTAATCACCTCCCAGAGGCCCTACCGCCTTTTGCCATCACGCTGGGAATTAGGATTTCAACACATGAATGTTGGGGGGATACAAGCATTCAGTCTATAACACAACTCTAAAAGGAAAGTGCTATTTAAAAAAGTGATCATGAAGAAGCAGAAAGTCCAATTCAGAAAATTTTGGTAACTTTCCCCAAATCATAAGCTCTGAGTGTAGGAAGCTGTATTTGATACCAACGCCCAAGCTTGCAACAAGAGTTTTGACTAGGAAGTTGGTATCTCTCTGCTCCAGAGAATACACTTTCGTAACAAGTACCATTTTTACCTCCCTTTCCCCTGAAGAATAGAGTTTGTATAAACTCCAGATTGCATGCTTCCGATACATTTTTTATTTAATATTGGAACAAGAAGAGAGAATGTGGTAGAATTACATCATTTCTATAAAATGCATATACATTTTCCCTAATACTCTCTAGGGTTTGAGTTTCCTCAAGAAATGTGATCCATGGGCATTTACTACAGAGTCCAGGGAGCCCAAAATAGGTGACTATCTGTCTCTCTATCTGCATCCCAGCTCCTTTTGGTGCACTGACATTCAGCAACTTAATGGGACCTGACACAGGAAAAGCATTTAAGTTTTGTAGTTCTAGAGGCTTCAGGAAGTTTTGTTTTCTTTTTTTATTGATAACCTGACACTGACTTCACCAAATTACCTGATGAAGGACTCATTTTTTTTAAATGGTCTTTTTATTTTTTTAATTATTAATAATCTCTTTTTTTTTTCTCTTTCTCTTCATTTTTAATACTATGGCTCAGTTCACTTATTACAGGTACTGAATCTTCAGTTTCATCTGCTGTGACTGAAAAGATTAGTATGATTTTTTTTTCTAATAATTTATAAAGCTAAATTAGGAAATCAGTAAGGAATTACACAGATTTACTTGGTTCTGAAGTTTCCCTTGCTGAGGACAACTAACTGAACTCGCCATACCTCAGCATTAGCTAATGTGAAATGGGCAAACCAGAGGAGAAAAATAAACATGGAATGATTCTGCTCTATCGGTTGTTTTAATTTTCACTATAATCAAGGAAGGGAGTTCCTTTCTAAAGTGTGATTTTTTTTTCCCTTTTCTTTCTTTCTCTTGCTTCTCAACTAATAAAGAAGCAGGCTGGTGGACTTTTGTTGGCTTCAAACAAAGAGAGAACTGGCAACAAAAAGCCCTAATAAATTTCAGAGTTTGGGTCTCTTTTGTTTATCTGAAATTCTTTGCTTCAAAAACAATAAATGCTTCAATAACCTGACTGCAGAAAATACTTAATGGAAATTTGATTTTCATCTTCCGATCTAATTCACTTCACAGTAAGGTATGGGCTTAATATAGGAACTTTTTCTTTTGTTTATGACATTTTCACACCTCCAGATATTTGTAGGCACACGAAGGGATTGCAAACAGCTGATTGTTTCTGAAATTAGCTCAGCACAGACACAAAGCAATGCCTGAGAATAACTTCTGTTGAAAAAGTGAAAATTCTAAAGAGTAAGGCTGATTTAGAAGTAAAATCTCTATAATCTGTTTTAATGCATTTTAACTTTTGCATTAATTTATTTGTAAAATCCAGATGACAGTTTATTTAGGCTTTAAAGTTTAAAATCTATACTTTTAGGAAGGTCATATTAGTCTTAGCTGAAAATAGGCCATGGGCTTAATAGGTTTAGGAAAAGGTTTATTTTCTTTTTTCCTTTCCTTTCCTTTCCTTTCCTTTCCTTTCCTTTCCTTTTCTTTTCTTTTCTTTTCTAACATTTATTTATTTTTGAGAGACAGAGAGAGAGCGTGAGCGGGTAAGTGGCAGAGAGGGAGACACAGAATCCAGAGCAGACTCCAGGTTCCAAACTGTCAGCATAGAGCCCGATGCAGGACTCGAACTCATGAACCATGAGATCATGACCTGAGCCAAAGTTGGATGCTTAACCGACTGAGTCACCCCAGGTGCCCCTGGAAAAGGTTTCTAATTTTGAAATTTCCATATACATATTCACTTGATAAAAAGGAAGTATTTTCCTTTAAGACAAATAGAATTATATTAACACATATTTGTTCTGCTTTTAATTAGTGTGAAACTAGGTTCTGGGTTCTCAATAAAAACAGGACACATTTCAGCAGACAAAAATTTTACAATCATGTTAGGTGTTTCTAATTTACTTTGAAAAACAATGTCTAGAAGTCTCTAGTGGCTTATATTCCTAGATATACCCAATAAGAAGCATATTTCTCTTCCATAAAACTTATTCCACTTGTATTTCACATTTCTATGCTGTTTTAAATATTACCATTTAACTTGAAATTTATAATTTTAGCACAATGATTTGTAATGCCTTGGGGGGGAAATATAGAATAGCAAAGTACCTCTCTGGCAGAAAGTACCTGCAGCTTACATAAAATAAGCCCCTATTCTTTTCCATTATGTTCTGTTCACAGAATAAGTAGCTGATTGCATACTGCAGATGATCATGTGCTTTTGACATGAGTGTCCTTGTAAACTGTACATTAGCTGTAATCCTTTGTCCATAAATCATTTGATTAAAATCACAAGAATTTTACGTATAGAAAGTACATCCATTTTACTTAATGTTCCATTGATCAATTTTTACATCTACCACCAGTTGCCATTTGTGAAAATAAGTCTTTAAAATCTGTTGCTAAGTCTTCCAAATAGGTTACCTCATGCTCATTTCAAGCTCAGAGGATCTCTTTTCATAGGTCAGACCAACTGTTTCAAGCTGGCACTGTATTCAGCAACTGTTTACCCTCTGGAAGGAGAGAACTTTGAGGAAGGAGAGACCTTTGAGAAAGTTGACCTGCCCATATGAGTCCTAACTGACAATTCCTCATTGTGAACAGCAGATTTTACATAAAATGCTTTTAGCATGGTTTTAATCATACAGCAATTAAGAGTGACATTTAGAAACAGATCTGGAGATAGTTCCTTATCTCTCTGTCAATTGGAAGTTGAATTTATGCCTTCCACGATATCTTTGTCTCACTTTATATTTTTGATTTGTTAGTTTTCTGGAAATATGGGATTCAATCTGTAAATGGTCACCGTGACAGAAGATTCTTGAAGGATTCAAGAAAGCCTGTAGTAATGCAAGGAATGTTGGTACTTTGCTCTTATGTTATCATGTATTATGATTTCCCCTGACTGGAGGTTCACTCCGATGTACAATCTCAATCTGGCTTCTTTGTTTTCTACATCTGAGGTGATTTTGCAATGCAGCAAGAAGAAAGAAAAGCAAGCAAGCAAACTCATGAAACTAAATGCAATCCTTCTGATAGATTCAGACTCACACATTCAGTCTCTTCAGGTGTTTGTCTCTTTTGAATATATGCTCTATGGACTTTTCTCATCTTCCCTGCTTCTCTCTGAGGTGATGTTTGTCTCACAGGGAGCCTATGTGATCTGGCAGCAAGGAAGGGAGTGCACATTTCAATATTTATATCTGCAAGACTTTGCTTGGTTTTCCAATTCCTCTGATCTCTGCAATGATGGCCTTAGGTGGTGGCTGAGGGCCCTGCCAGCATCCTCTGACTGTAGCTGGGAGCTCCTGCCTGTGTAGTTATTTCTCAGGTTGATCAGGAGTCCTTCCTGCTGACCTGGCCCCACAGACCTCTCGGAGGTTGGGCTGTAACTTCCTTTTGGTCTCTAAACTTGGATGTACCCTGCTGGTTTTAGATAAATGGTTCTCTCTCATCACCACAATCTTCCCCTACGTGAGCTTGCCAATACTTTTTGTGCCAGATTGGATTCTAGGAAGACCCAGGATGATCAGGATTTTTATCTCCCTACCCTTGTAGCTACCCTGAGTTGTTTTGTTATGCTGTGTGAAACTGGCTTTCCCTACAGTTCCTAGCAGAAAACAGGACAAAACCCCTCTATTCAATGGTTTTCTTCTCAACCTATATAAAACAGTCCCCTCTTTATGACTTCATTGCAGAGGGAGGTGATCAGCATCTGCATGACCTCTTATCTATTTCTCATCAACTTTCTTATCTTTATTCCTCAGTTACCAAGGACAGAATGATTGGGCTTTCTCCTCCCTCTATCTGTCTGTTGAGACCAATCACTTATGTCATGCTTCCTAAGATGAAATCTTCCTTTAAAAAATGGCAGACGGGACATACATTTTTTCAAAAAGATTTTACCTGTAAAACTTGCGTAGGCTCTGGATACAAAATGTGGTACATCTGCTCTGCTAATGACTCATTTGAGAACACCTTCCTTTGCTGGTTCTTGCTAACTAAAATGGAAATGATGTTTTAGCTTTTCCCAAGCTCTCTTCAAAAAAATCTGGAAACTATAAAAAACAAAGACAAACACAAAACAGTGAGTTTGTCGTATCTGGGTGACCCATACCATGTGGCTATTAGAGTCTTACTTTAGCTTTACATTTAGGCGGTTCTATGATTTTCTGCATGGGACTGACATTCAGCACAGACCCAAATGTGACTAAACCATTTCAGGTTCAGAGTATGCCCTTGTTCTCACCTTCCCTCATGGGGTTCATTATGAGCAAAGGCCGGTAGCCTAGCTATAGCCACAGCTAAGTGTGAAGAACACTTGGATACCTGGATATAACTCTTAGTCCTCAGAAGTTCATTTGCCCTTGGCTGGGGAAGATTAGAGTTCCCAGTAGTGAAATTCCATTAGGTAATCGGCATCTTGAACTATTGGGACCTTCTACCACAATCTATCCATCCTTCTCTCCCCTCAGAGCCTGCTTATGCTAGCTGTCCCCCTGACTTCCTATGGGTCTCTGGGAAGTGGGGATTGGGACACTTCTCTCACATTTTGTGGGATAAACACATGGGGATTGTAGTCTCTGTGGAGAAGTTCACTGACAATCTTCCCTAAGCTCTTCGCACAGGTGGCAAAGCTAGGATCACTAGCTTTGTCTCCTTCTGCCAAAATGACACTTGGTAACATCAAACTTCGGGTTCTCCTCCCATGACAAATCTTCCCGTAGATGATCTGACTAGCTCCTTGTGGTATAGCAGCCCCTCCTTATCTGAAGAAAGAGAAGCAGCTTGCTGGAATGACAGAGTTCCCGGAGAAAACATCTTACCTCTTATCAATCTGAAGGTGAGTAGGTGGCTGTGCGTGCCTGCTTTAGGGAGAGGAGCTGGGAGTTTGGCTTTTGCAGCCAGCACTACAGTAATGACTGGAACTCAGCGGTAACAGTGGATGGATATATGAGAGGTAAGCCCCAGACCAAGTTGTTCAGTAAAGACAGTGCCAGTGCAGCCCCGGCCCCCCCTGGACTGAGACCAGCACTGTCTTCTCGGCACGCTTCTCAAAGAGGGGGGAGGACATTTTGAGGGAACGTTTCTGTGGCATTCAGAATGGCGTTATCTGCTAAATGGCATGAAGGGGAAACCCGAAATATGCATATCTTATGTAAAACAAGAGGACCTCTGTATTGGTCCCCTAGGCTGCTGTTACAACGTATGACAAAATGGGTGACTTAAAACAACAGAAATTTTGTTTCTCAGATTCCAAGGGACTAGAAGTCTGCAGTTATGATGTCAGCAGCGTCATGCTCCCCTCAAAGTTTCTGGTGCTGGCCTGAGATCCTTGCCATTCTCTGGCTGGCAGATGCATGACTGCAGTCTTTCTCTGTGTTGTCACATGACCTTCTAAGGACACCAGTCACTGGAATTAAGGCCCACCCTAATCCAGTGTGCCTTCATGGTAACTAATTACATCTACGTCTACATCGGCCTCATTTCCAAATAAGATCACATTCTTAGGATCCGGTTAGACGTGAATTTTGGAAGTGGCTCTGTTCAAACCAGTACAACCTCCTTCTCCTAATACAGACAAATATGTGACTGTTATTGTTTTTATTAGTTTTTATCTTTCAGGAAAGTCTCCTATTCTTCTTCTTCTAAAATTATATTCTAACCTTGTGACCAAAGAATAAATATGCAACCTATGTGGTGCCCAGCAGCGTGTGGCCTTCGTGTCCTCTGCAAACTGTCAACCGTGCTCTCTCTGTAAACTCCTTGCACTTTTGTTTCTCAGTGGCTCCATTTATAGTCGCAAGGCTCATTTTCTTAACTCCTTCAAGTCTCTGCAGATTTCTCCTTTCTATGACACTTTCCTTGATCTTCCAAAGTGAAATAGTGCTCACCCCTTATTATCCATCCCTCTCCCTCCTGGTTTCCCTGCTGTTCTTATTACTATCTGACATAATGTGTCTTCATTTTAAAATAATTTTCTTCTCCCCTACACTAGATGGAAGTTGTGTGAGCAGAGAAACTCTTTTTTTTTTTTTTTTTTTTTTTGACTCTATATCCCTAATGTCTACAGCAGTGACTGGTGCATAGTAGGAACTCAGTAAGTCTCTGTTGAATGCATTGTTGTGTTGGTAAAGAGTTACATGACCTGCTGTGGTAGACACGGGAACAGCTGGGAGGCATGCTTACCATACTTGAATGAGGTCTATTTGGAAGAGGGGAGAATGTGAATATCATATAAAGAGAAACAGGCAAGGTGAACTAAGCTATGAGGGTGGATAGAGAGGGAGGGTCTTAATGGTAATGGATCCATTATTTTTGTCCTTAAAGGCTGCTTCCAGAAACACCTTTTCTCCTTGGTACACGAGCCAGTAAATTGTTTTGATTTTGCATTTCGTTTCTGTAACTTTTAGTTGAAAGAGTTGTGACTAATACACTAATCGCTACTAAATGGGGGTCTCTTTCTTGATGCAGCAACTTTCTATTTTATGGCCACTCACTCTACAGATAGAAAAGAGGGATGCAGAGCCTTATCAAGAGTAGAGAAAGAATGTGGAAAATCTCATCGCATCATAGGTTCATCCCCAGAAACCGAAGGAATCCACTTTGAAAATGGTCCATACTTCTCGGATACTGGGGAAACTCAGAGAGACTGCGGAGGGTATGGTCCTCCCCTCACTTTGAAGTACCAGCGACAGCAGCAGGTTGAATGTGACCAACAAGCTTTCCTAGGCAGTTTGAGGTGAAAGGGGCGGCAGCCCAACTGAAGCATAAAGGGCACGATGAGCGAGGCTGAAAAAACCCCATTTTCAAGTTTCACACAAAGCTGAGAGCTCTGAGTCTCTCTTCCTCACCAGGAGTGAAACCTCATACTGAACTGGAGACAAATTAGACGTGTTTTATGCCCTGAAGTTCACAGCGCTGCCCGAGATGGAGAGCCTTCCTTTTGTCTTTGTGCCCTGAAACTTTCACAGCACATTTTTTTTTTAATCGTCCAGAGATTATTTTTCTCTTTTACAAAGAAATGTGCCTTTGACCAAATTACGGAAATTTTCATAAACCATGAAAATCAAAGCAAAATCTCTAGGAGCAGGAAATGAAACGTTATTTCAGGTACAGACTTTGTGATGCCAAGAGCGCTATAAAGCATAGAATCCTTGTTACAGTACTTTCAGGCTGTTTTAAACAAATAGTTTTTGACAACAGAAGACAATGCAAAGATTAAAAAGTCATTTTCAGGGCGGCGCTTAATTGAAATCAGTTTCTATTAGAGTTTTCTATACGGGGCTGATTTCACCTACATTGGAGCCAAGAAGGAAATACACACATAGTTACAGTTATTAGGGACATGGGAAAGCAAATATGGGCTGCTATGTAAAGCCATCTTTAGTGTTTTGGGAATAAGGTAGCAAGTCCATTACCATTTCTTCAAAAGTAATTTTAAAATGCAAATCCAGGTGCTAACAGATTCTTGTCTCTGTAAGATTGTCAATTTTCCTGCCCCACACTCATTTAGTTTTCATAAAAATGAAATATGGGGCAGAGATTTATTTGTTGACAGTTACCATGACTAACTCATTCTCAACTCTGACCTAAATTCTTCCAGCTTAGAAGCAGTGAAGTAGAAAATAATGAGGGCCGGGTTATTTCTGAAATGTAAAACCTGAAATTGCCAGAATTTACTCAAGTTCCTTGAAGGTAGAGAGTTCAGAGTTTTTTGTTGTTGTTGTTGAACTATTCCCAGAAATAATAATGCTTTGTCCTTTATTCTGCTTTAACATGAAACCCAAGCCTGTTGCCACTGACCCTTAAATTAAACTGCATGTTCCAAACTTATTTTAGTTTTTACTGTCAGTCTGTTTTCAGGAAACGAACCGCACACTGTGCACTTTTTCTCTCTGGAGATAACCTGGAAATGCTAAAACTTAGAATGCTGTGAGGTTGGTTTCAGTAGTGCTCAAATGTCTAACCTAATTCCTCTGACCTGCCTATTTTGAAAATGCTTAGTTTGAAAGACATATTTATTGATGTAAATGATATTGGCATAAATATGCAAAACTTCAAAATGAGCAGGACCAATAAATTTGATAGATGCTTCACACAGAGAATTTATGTTTACATTTATTTATTAATGGCTAATTCTTATAAGAGCTGCTATGATCTTACATTGATTATAAGAATATTTTAGAATTAGGGGTGCCTAGGTGGCTCAGTGGGTTACGTGTCCGACTTCAGCTCAGGTCATGATCTCGTACTTCACGGGTTTGAGCCCCCCATGGGACTCTGTGCTGACAGCTCAGAGCCTGGAGCCTGCTTTAGATTCTGTGTCTCCGTCTCTCTCTGCCCCTCCCCCACTCATGCTCTGTGGCTCTTTCTATCAAAAAATGAATAAACATTAAAAAGTTTTTTAAAAGTATTTTAGAACTATAGATTTTGCATCATGCTTAATGTATCCATTTTTTTGGTAGTGTCAAAAGATTTCTATCTAGCTAAGGAGGAGAAATCAATACTTGACTTTTACTTATCTATCGATCGATCTGTCTATATAAAATTTATCTATTCTAAATAATGTTTCATCAGTATTTACTATGTTTCAGATTAACCTCCTAAGGAAAGCGGTGTGTACAAAAAGTGGATGAAATTTTAATTTAGCCACCTAAGTGTTCTTTCCGGTTTCATAGATGTGGGGCCAGGTGCCTCACCCCCTTTTCCGCCTACTGCACCCCTCCCCTCATCCAACACACACGTCAAGATCTCAGGTTTCTTTCTGTGTTTTCTGCCTTCCCACTTTCATTTATTCCCATCCCCCCATCAAACCCTGTTTTCTGAGAAATTATTTGAGTTAATGTGAATGCAGTGTATACTAGCATTCACCAAACTGTCATGAGATTGAGATGTGTTAAGCAAGTGTGTTTTAGGAGTGTAGTATTTCATACCCCCAAATGCTTGGGGAGTGTGCATTCTAAACCATCCCTTGGAATTTCAAAATGCAAGTTAGCATATGAGAATTTTTGAAAATGGAGCAGGAAACTTATTTCATTTTGTTTTGCAGTTAAACAAACCAAGTCATTTGCTAAAGGGAAGACCAATCTGACTGTATCTGTTCCTATCCCTACATAGATGTATCTGTTAACAATAGCCTAAGATGGGCTGACTCTTGTCAAGAAGATAAATTGTATCTCTGAAATTTCAGCATATAGCTTGCCTTCTCATTGCTTCTCAGTAAAGCTCTCATAGACTCATGCTTAGGTCAGAAATCGTTTCTCCAGCATGAGGGTGTGCACATTTGTTACAGGCAAGTATGTTTTTAGAGATGTGATCAGGCCAGATCATAAAAACTTAAAAGGAACTTACGACTTACCCATACTGGGGAACCCTTAAAAGTTTTTAAGGGAGAGGACGTATGAAAAGTTCCCTGTTGTCAAAGGTAATTGAGGTGGGGTGGGAAGGGGAATGTGATTCAAGCATCCAATTTCAGGTTGTTATAGTAATCCAGTGGGAATGTTAAGGTCCTGAACTGGGATAACAACTATGGAAAGAAGTTGAGAAACACATTTGAGGAAGGTCTAACATAAGAAAATAGGTGAAAGTAACATGTCATGATTGCTTAGTTTTCTGGCTTGAGTTGGTAATGCTAATGTTATGAACTAATATGGAGAATAAAGAAGAAATTGTTGGGAGGGTAGAGGGGCAGGGGTAATGAGTTTGATTTTGTTTATAGATAAATAATGAGAACATACCATTTTAAATGAAACCATAGTTGTCAGGGTTGCCTAGGGGTGAAAAGGACAGTGAGATATTCTCTCTAGGCATCATTCAGGGCCCACTTCTTGCCAATGGGCCCCATGCCTCTGTCTTGTTTCTGTCTCGTTGACTGACTAGTGACTACTCTTTGACATTTTCCATGGTTTTGCCTCACAGGGTTCTATCTACCTGTCAAAATTTTCTTCCAGTCACTGTGAGTAAAAGGCAAGGGCAAAATGATTCGAAGGGAAAAACTTGCAAAAATATTACCATGACATGAGTCCATCAGTAAAAATAATAAGGCCATTGGTGCAGTCAAAAGCTATGCTATGTCTTTGCAAATGGGTTTGATTTTTAAGATTAAAATTCTCAAAGAGCAAATGTATAATTCTTTCTAAACATGATGATTGTTAACAAGACATTTATGTGTCAACTTACGTGAATGCTGCCCCAAGACAGAGATGGTGAACATATGTTCAAACAACATAGCTGGAGTGGGACACTGCCTGTTTGGTATAATGTAAAGAAGCAACCAAAGGACTCTCTAGTATACATATCTTTAGCTTGCTCCAGTGGCAAAATCATTGATTCTGTTTTTGTGTAGAAGGTGGCAGGGGTAAAATGCTCCCACTATGACATAAATAAAATGTGCTTTAGTATTGATTGTACCAAGGACTCCGTGTGAATAAGTTGAAGTTCATTATCTTCATCTTAAAAAATGGCATAATAAAAATAAAAAATAAATAAAAAAAAAAGGGGGCGCCTGGGTGGCTCAGTCGGTTGAGCGGCCGACTTCGGCTCAGGTCATGATCTCACGGTCCGTGGGTTCGAGCCCCGCGTCGGGCTCTGTGCTGACAGCTCAGAGCCTGGAGCCTGTTTCAGATTCTGTGTCTCCCTCTCTCTGACCCTCCCCCGTTCATGCTCTGTCTCTCTCTGTCTCAAAAATAAATAAACGTTAAAAAAAAAATGGCATAATAATGGCTAGCTACCTTGCTTTTATCACAATGCTCTGAGTATCAACTGATATTATATGTGAAAATATTTTAGTTTATAAAGGGATAAACTCGTGTACAGGATTAATATTTTGGAGTGGAAGCACAGAACTTGTCCATTGAAAATGAAATAAGCCATTTTATTTATTTACTTACCTACTTATTTTAATGTTTTTATTTATTTTTGAGAGAGAAAGCAAGCAGGGGAGGGGCAGAGAGAGAGAGGGAGACACAGAAACCGAAGCAGGCTCCAGGCTCTGAGCTGTCAGCACAGAGCCCGACACAGGGCTTGAACCCACAAACCGTGAGCTTATGACCTGGGCTGAAGTCGGACGCTTAACCAACCGACTGAGCCACCCAGGTACCCCAAAATAAGCCGTTTTAAAGGGATAATAACACTGTTCAGATTATTTTAAAATATTAGCTAATAAGGCCAATGGATAACTTAGATGTGGATGTGGGTTAAAAATATTTAGGCAGGGGGCTAACTTGAAAATGCTTGGCTTCTGGGAAGAAGGAAAGCATTTTTAGAGTAAGAACAAGTACATGTTATGAAATGGAGGTTATCAAATCAGGCTCTTCCTATAATTTTGCATCAGGCTAATTCTGTGGAAATTAATATGCATTTAAAATCTTATATTTTGAGTTCTGAACAATAACTGGATTGATGTATTTACTAGTAGGTAAGGATACAGTACCTAGGACTGTACATTTAAGTAGCATTATAGGAAAACTGAGGGCTCTTTTCCAAGTAATTCTGAGAACATCCCCCTCTGTTGCTCCTTCTCCATCCTCAAATTACATACACACATGCACATCGTTTCCATATACCATGCCATTTCCCTTAACCTGGGATGTCTCTGCCTCTTCCAACCTTCACTTGGGCAGTATATAAAGATGCTTCAGGACTCAGTTCGGGCACATTTTCTACTTTCCCAAACCCCCAAATTGGGCCATGTACCCTGTGTATAATTTTATTGGGATACTGATTCTATTACACAGTTATAGGTAACATTACCTATAATGTGTGCACACACACAAATGGTATGTTTACATGTTTTGACAATGTGAGTTCTCTGGATATGGGATCAAATGGAATTAATCTTTATTTCCATTGGATTTAGCATGGGGTCTCCTATATTTCAAAATGCCCAATAAATGTTCAGAGTCAACTGATTTTGAGGTTCTTAGAGAACTGAATGCTGCAAAGGAAACTACTTGGTGATCTTTTGACAGACGTGGTGATGGTACAGTGGGGGCAGAACAGTAGAGGGGTTAGAAGACAGTCATGGGAACCTCAAATTATAAGCTGTTGTCTTTTACTTATTTATTTAAGGTTCATGAATCCATTCATTTGCTGATGCTACAAAACTCTTCGACCCTCTATTCTACACACTGTGGGAGAAAAATGAATCTGATAGATGACTAATAGAGGGAAATAGAAGGTATACAACTAAATGCAAGGTGCAGAAAAAAAATATTCAGAAGGGCATGGCAGAATCATACAGAGTAGACTTTCAGTTCACACTGACCATTTTCTAACCTTTGCTCTACCATTTACCATTAGGGATCTTAAGGACGTTGCTTAACCTTTCTGTGTCTCAATTTGTTCATCTGAAGAATGAAGATATTAGCGGTACATACATTATTTCTTTGCTGTAAATATTCTGTGAGGTAGTCTCCAACAAAATTATTTCTTGTAATTTCTATTTGGGGATTTCTAAATCATTTTCATGTGGCAGTAGGACTCTTGTGCCAATGAACATCAACACACTTCCAGGCTTATGACATGCGTTATTAAATTGTCTTTTAAATTTATTGTACCAATGATTTTTAACAAAAACTGTTAATGAATTTATTAGTTTCCTTGCAACCTTTTCAACATTTGCCTTTTGTTAACATAGATGCAAAGTAGCATTTCCTACTTAAAATTTCTTTTTAATGTTTATTCTATTTTTGAGAGAGAGAGAGAAAGACAGAACATGAACAGGGTAGGAGCAGAGAGATAGGGAGACATGGAGTCTGAAGCAGACTCCAGGCTCCGGGGTGTCAGCACAGAGCCCGACGCAGGGCTTGAACTCACAAACTTCTAGTTCATGACCTGAGCTGGAGCCAGACACTCAACTGACTGAGCCACCCAGGAGCTCCAACATTTCCTACTTAAAAAAATATTGCATAGATACAGTTGGTGTGGTTAAACATTCTTTCTTACGCTCTGATTCTATTTGTATTCCTCATATGCGAACCGTGTGTGTGTGTGTGTGTGTGTGTGTGTGTGTGTGTTTCCTTTTGTCTCCTTTGGAAGAATGCAAGCTGAATATAAAGAGATGATCCCAATAGTCTATTTGGCATTCCGTAATAGATGTTGAGCATTTCCCTCTTCCCAAACAATTTCTTTCCTTGGTTTGCAATGCTATAAATACCTTCTGTATTTCCTCTAGCCTCTGTTGGCTGCTCCTTCTGAGCTTGCTTTGCTGTCTTATCTTGTGACCGACTTTTAAATATCAGTGCTTTATATTCTCCCCACAGATGAATAAGCAGGTTCATGCACCATCTACATGCTGATGACTCTCACATTTATATTTCTAGCCCAAACTCCTTCTATAACTCCAGCTCCTTTTACTCCAAATCCTGGGGATCACGGAAGCAACCAGTCTCAACATGTCCTTAATATAAACTCTTGATTCCAGATCTTTTTTTTTAATATTTAAAATCTCAATGAATAGTACTACCACTATTATATGTTACACAAACATGAAAAATTTAGGGTCATTTTGCTATCTCCCTCATCCAAAATGATTACTTTTTAAATTTTGCCTATTCTGTATCAAATCGCCCCATACTCTTCTTCTCTGATATCAATCAAACTCAAGAAACTACTCTCTTGTCTAAATCACTATAATAGATTCTTGAGAGATCTCCTCGCACCCCACATTGTAACTACAGTGAGGCTTTTAACATTCAAATTTAACATGCAAATTTTCCTGCTTAAAACTGTTCACGACATCCTACTAGCATTAGAATTAAGATCACAATCCTCAATATAGTCTGCAAAACCCTGTATTTTCTGTGCTGCCTTTCTCACCACCCTGTAGTACTGTTATTCCAATTGCTCTCTGTTCTATCACTTGTCAAGTCCTGCCCCGTCCTGTCTCAGGTGTCAGCATGAACTGTTTGCACTGGTGCCCTTCATCCAGATAATCCCCAACTTGACTTTGATCAGTCAGCAGCGGGGAAGTCATTTATTTAAGGAGCTTCTTGGAAGTCCTGACTACAGTCCCGCCACCCACCATTACCCCCACCCCCAGCTGTACTTACTGCTTCCTGAACTTGCCCTCATCACAATTTCCAGAAGCATAATTAAATATTTGATGAAATAATTAGTTGAATGACTGACTCCTCCCGTAGAATGTAAGCTCAGCAAAAGCAAGGCTAGTACAGAGGAGAACCAAATAAATATTGATGATTAAAAAATAATCTTGGTCTCCTTAGTTGACTTTTTTGAATTTCACCTTTTTAGTTTTTAAAATGGGAACTATTCTGAGTACTTCACAAGGTTACTATGATTATATGTGATTTTTGTGTGTGTATATATATATATATATATATATATATAAAATCACTTGCAAACTTAACAGTAACATATACATATTTCTTCAACTTTGTTCAAATAGACTATTTCCATTTGAAGTCTGTGGGATTTGAAATAGATTTAAACAGATTTGAAGAATTTTGGGGGCTTAAGTCAGACTTGAAGCAAGCTCTGTGGGCGCCCAACTTGTAAAATAGACTGCTTGTTAAATTTGTGCGCTCTCTCATTTTCTGGCAGGCATCTGGCAGTGTGTCATCATTAAAGGTCAACTAACCTTGATTGATTCTGGATTGCATGATAAATATCTTCTGCATTAAATTAAAAAAAATGTGACAGTCAAAGAGAAGGTCTGGTTGCCTGATGTCTTGAGACAGGATATAACCACCATGATAATTTAGGGAATGATAGGATAAAGATAAAGAATATATGTTTTCTTCTTTGATATATGGCATTTATATAATTTAGAACTCTCCATATATGATGCTCTAGGTCTGATCATAGAATGTCAAATAACCTTCTCAAAGACAGAGTAAGAGAGTCTTCTCTTCCCACCTCTTTTGTTCTGCTCCATAGAGGGAGTAGATGAACATGGCATTTTGGAAGAGGAGAACTTGGAAGGCTACTGAAAGTTTGCTTTGTGGGTCAATTGGATCTCACCAAGTATGTCAAGTGGGTTGTGAGTTAATGAGCCCATTGACTTATGTATACACCAGGAAATTCTGGAACCCTAAGAGATCGTGCCCATTGGGGGATGGCTTGATGTTATAAACTAACATTAGTATTACATGGAGGGGACAGAGCATAAATCAGGGTGAAAGGACACTTCTAAATTAAATATTAATCGAAAAGTAAGAACTACACCGAAGAGATGACTAACAAATGAATATAAGAGTATCCAAAGGAAAAGATTTAATGCATGTTTTGTAAGTTAACACAGTTATTTTAACTTTATTGAATGTACATTGACTGCCCAACACTTCCTAATTAGGCCTGATTATAATTATATAAGAACAAAATATAAAATTGGGGGGAAATATTCTTTTATACTACATGTTATTAATTATATACACTAAAATCATTGTATCCTATATGAAAGTGATGATTACATTCATATTAATGAGTACAGACCTATCTATATATATCAATATGTTGGGAGCTCTTTTTTTATACATGCATGTATCTGCATGGGTGTATGTGGGAGGGTGCTGGGGGGTGAGTGTGCATATTTCTGTCACCTGTCTATCTTTATAGGTTTATAGAAAATTATTTTATTTATTTATTTATTTATTTATTTATTTAATGAGAGAGAGAGAGAGAGCGCACACACATGAGCAGGGGAGGGGCAAAAGGAAAGAGAATCTTAAGCAGGCTTCATAAGAGTCCAAAGCAGGGCTCGATTCTGAGATCATGACCTGAGCTGAATCAAAAGTTGGATAATCAACCAACTGACCCACCCAGGTGCCTCTAGAAAATTATTTTAAATAATAATCTGCTTTAAAAATAAGAAATCATATAGAAAGATCCTAACTTCAGAATCTTTCTCTTTTATTATTAGTTCATTAATGCTCAATAGACCAAACTCATTCTAAAGGCCTAAAATTAATTAAATGTTTGAGAAGATGTTAAAAGCAGCATCAACAAATACCTTGGGAGGGAGGTGGTATAAATTGACTTTAACTTTTTTTTTTTTTTTTTTTGGTTCTTGATAATTTTGGCTATCTTAAAGATTCAGACTAACAATTCTGAAAAAGTGAACTAAAAAGGGTGCCATTACATGGTTGCATTGTCCAGACTAATCTTTTTATATCTTTGGATAATTTTATAGGAAAGACAGGAATCTATTATTTTATGTTTTACTGTAATAAAAATAGTAAAAATTATGTACTACCATATGGTACTTAATTTGCAATCTGTAATATAATTCAGCATTGGAGAAAAGATAGATAAAATGAAAGGCCCAACAGTCTTGAATTGAGTTCTTTATACACGGCATGGTGTTGTTTGTTTAAAACAAAGATTAATAAATGTGGCAAGTATGCTATTGATGTTCATTAGTCTGCATAGAAAGGCATTTCAGATAATTTAGAATTTTTACTGGGGATATATCTTTAAATCTTTTTTGTTTGCCCAACTTTATGTCCCAATTTAATTCGATGATTAAAAATTCTTGATTCTGTTGTGTAGACCCAATGTGCATATCCCAAAGCAGTTTGCAAATGGATATTGCTTTGTTAATATTTTTATTAATGTTTCCATATTGTATTTTAACTTTTTGTGTTCAATATTTATATGATCCTGTAATTCTCCTTTCTTTTATCACTATGAATGACACTGTATGGCTGGTTTTACTTTTTTTGTCACATAACATCTTAGAGGCATTGTTAATCTATGAAAGCAAATTTGGTTTTTTCTTAATCACTTGCGTATTCTAGAATATTCATTAGGTGCTAATTCAAAATAGTTGACATATATGTCTCCATTTATTATGTACATATACATCGTATTGTATATTTAATGCCCTATTATTTACTTATTTTACATTATAATTGGGCATTAACAAAAGGCACGTGAACACAGAGCTGAAATTCTGTAATATATCTAGTCTAATTATAAAGCTCACAGATAATTATTAATTTTTAAATTCTGATTAGTTATTGTGAAATGTGATTTGTCCTTCTAGTACTTTTAATTATTCATCTTCAGTTTAATATATTCAGAGCCTCTTTTTTTTCAATTCTCTCATTTCGTATTGTATCTCTGCTTTTACTCTCTCTTATTCTAAGAGCTGCAGATTTGTTTTTTTCTGTCTTTTTCTTAAAAAAAAATTTTTTTTGTAGCCTAGTAGGAATATGTTTGATCTTGTTTATGCATATGTCTTCTAACATTTTTTCGGGTTTTTGATGATGTTCTGTCAGGTTTTTTTCTTTCCCCTTTTATGCAGCAGCGGATACTTTGCCCCCAGATGCACAGTAATTGCTTACAAAAAACAGGAAAATGCTGAGTCAGAATACACGTCTGAAAAAAATAAGATGCTGCCAAGAGTTAAAGTTATCTGTGCACAGAGCTTACAATAACAGTTTCCAGGTTTTCCAGTGAAAATTAAGCCCCAATTAACAAGAGGGCTAAATGAATGGATTATTTAGCATATCTTCATGAGCTTTCACCTCCTGTCCCCAGGATTGTTCTGAATGCTTTAAAGAATTGCAAGATGTCCCCTGTTGCAGTGTTGTGGAAGAGACATAGCTGAACGTCCAGTTAATTATTATATTAGAGTACCTATCTGATTCACTGTCCTAAAATATTTATTGTAATTTTGCAAGTGATAGATATCAAGGAGCTAGTTTATATGCTATAACAATCCAAGAAGGCTTAAAGAGCAATATGGCAATTGCCATTTGAGTTCATATAAAAATGAACTTGAGTTTACAGAAGGGACAATATTTTTATTTTAAATATTTTATTTAATCAAATTCACATAGAAATCTGTCTTTGGCATAAGCTAATTCGGCAGATTGTGAAACCTTTTTTAAAGGGTTTCTTTTTAAATCTAGGAAATTTCAATTTGACCCCAACTGTCTCTTTATATGTTCATTTATCCTTTTACTTGTGTGTGAAATGTATATATAGAAAAGCCCTAGCTTTTAAAATTTTAATTCTCAGTTCATATTTTTGGTAAAATATGTTGTTTTAGCTTAGAATTATATAGAGGACACAGAAGATATTTCTTAGAATTTTCCATGTTTTAAAAAAATTCCAAGACACTGGTCTTCTTGTTAGGTAGAAGCTGGGTAGGAGCAGTGGAGGGAGCCCTGGAGGCAGAGCCCCAGGTCCTTGAAGGGGAATGGTGGAGACAGGAGCTGGAGGCCAGAACGTGATAAATAGCTACACATTAAAGCCCAGGGACACAACATCCTGACCTGTGGCTTCCAAGATCTTGGGGCTGACAGATCAAGAGCTGCGGGTTCAGAGCATCCCCACCCCTCTGCTTTTCATTTCCTTCTCTCTGCTTTTCCTAGACTCTTATAATTCATTTGCATTGTGGGTACAGCCTCCCAGTCCTATCCTTCCATCCTTGGAGACAAGCTGCCTGAACTGTTCAGTATAAACCTTGTAGGGTCAAAATCTCCACCTCCCAGCCCGTGGGAAGAGTTTCCCAAATGAGTGGAAGCAGACTCCATTAGAGACCACCCCACTGCACCTCACGGGCTAGTCCTAGCCTGGAGAGATGCAACAAACACCCAATCCCAGAACGACCCAGGGGGCAGGTTCCACCGTTAAGGTCATTTTGAAGTTATAGTTTTTGCTGTTTTCAGAGATGACGCTAGGTTAGAAAATAAAAAGTTACTATATTCTCAGAATATTGTCTGTCATATGCCAACCAGCATAATTAAAGACAATAGAAATAGCCAAATTTATCACATATATGTATTATATAATAAGAACTGTAGTGCTGGCAGGGCATAGGAAGGACTGACAAGAGTGTGTTTTGAAGGCTTATCATTCAGGCAAAAAAATATCTTCCAACCTCAAACTAGTTAAGTAGGTAAGTAAGTCAGTAAGTAAGTTAGTTTAACTTTTCCAGCACTTTTCCAGTAATACCCTAGGTGGTGAGTGTGTGGAATTAGACAAACCAGGGTTTCGTGGAAATTAAAGATCATTTATGTCAAATTTCCAAGTTGTAGAGTTGGGGGAAGGAATTTTTCCCTATTCTCCCAAGAGGAGGTTATTTTCCTGTGTTTTCTCACTATTGCACACTCCCACGTTCATCATAGATGATTCTTATTGCCTATTTACTTGTTTATATCTCCCATTAAATGGTGTATTTCTTGAGCACAGAACTATGCCATAGGCTCTGTGTCCTTAGACACAGCACTGTACCCAAAACATAGCAGAGCCATTACTGAAAAAAATGAATGATGACTGGTTCCCTTCTACAGCAAGTGACCACCAATATATATTTGAAAACATCATTGCTAGGAAACTCAAAACAATACATGGCCATAACTTTGATTTTTAGGATTTTTTTTCACTTCTCTTGATATCAGGTTCTCATTTATGGCCTTATAAATACTACGCATTAACTAATTCTACCACTTTGAAGTTATAAAGAATGATTCTGTGCCCTCTTCTAAATGATAATCTCTCAAGTATTTGAAGGCACCTATCATACCCCTTTCACCAGATCCATTTTATGCTTTCTCCGATTTACTCATTCCATGTGTTCATGCTATTTAAAATTGTTGTTTGTTCCATAAGAGACTTTTAATACAGAGAACAAACTGAGGGTGGAAGGGAGTGGTGCGGCAGGGAAAATGGGTGATGGGCATTGAGGAAGGTACTTGTTGGGATGAGCACTGGGCATTTTATGTAAGTGATGAATCACCGGAATCTACTCCTGAAGCCAAGAAGCCAAGGACACACTGTATACAATGTATGTATATATATACACACACACACACACACATATATATATATATATATATATATATATATATATATATATATCCCTGGTATTCATTTAATAAATATTTAAATAACTTTTACTTTAAAAAAATAAATTGTTGTTTGTCATTGTTGTAGCCTATTAAGTTATTTATCTGTTCAGTTCTGCAAGAATTTATCAATATATTAGGCACTTTGCTAGATGACCTAAGGTATAAGGGTGAATTGGAATGCAATGTTCTGGAAAAACAGCAGGTACACTTACAATTTCAAAACTACTGTGGAATTTTATCATGTGTAATATATTATTTTAACCTGGTATCTGAGATTAAGGTATGCACAAGGTTCTATAACATTGAGAATGGGCCAGACATCAGGTAAGCAATTATTTATTATTTTATTTTATCCTCTTAGATATGGGGTGTTATTCATATCCATTAAGACCTATTTAGATCTTTATTTATTCTGTTGTACAAATTATATTCCTTCCAAATTTTCCTCATCCTCCATAGATTTTATAAACTTATTTAAAAAATTGTATCTTCATGTTAAAAATGTTGGAGAGCACAAGAGTGAGTATATGGCTGAGGTTTATGACATATCTTGGGGACCATTTTCCAGGTTCCCAGTATCTGGCTCAGAGAAAGATTCCATATTGTTGATGATAAACAGTTTATATTCTAAAGATTTTCTTAGAATAACCCATTATACTGTAAAAACCATATTTCCATTAAGTAACTCAGAACATTCTACAAAACATTTTTCATAGACTGCTAGATGCTGATGTTCTTGCCCTGTGAAAAGTCTTGCATCACAGCGTAATAGTTAATTTTGTTTCTGAGCAGTAGGGTTTTGAAAATATGCTGTCGACTTGTTTTATACTTTCAAATGTGATACACAGAGACTTCTTAATAAAAACTTAAAACATATTTTATTTTCTATTAGAAAAATTTTCTTTAAAGTTTGAGTCTGTGAATTTGTGCTCTGCTATGGTGACCAGAGAAGTTGAATTAAAAATGTTTCCATTTTATTTCTCATGAACATTTTCTCTCAATTAACTACCTAAATCCTGTACTCTGGACCACTTATGAGTATCATAAGGGACAGGAGCAAAGGCAGAGTAGTTATAGGTTCCAACAGAGACAGTAGTTATTGTTAAGGAATACCTGAGTGAATATGCCTCCCTAAGGATTACAAGGTAATTTGCATTTTATATGACTTTTCTGCAGCCTTTAGCATCATTGACCACTCCTGCTCTCCTTGACATCATGTTGTCCTGATGTTCTCACTACTTGCTATGAAATAAAGTGTCTGAAAAACAGGGTGTGAGTCCCATCTCTGGCTGCCCATTGGAATTATCTGGTAATTAAAAAAAAAGTGATATCCAGCTTCTCACCACAGAATTGTGACTTAATAGACCCGGGGCTGGGGAGAGGGTGAGCCCTGGCATTGGTATTTTTAAAAGTTCCCTTAGGTATCTCTCATGTGTAACCAGAGATAAGCATTCTCTTAAATTACAACTTGAACTGTACACCATTGCCTAGAAAAATATCAATTTCATATGGCTCAACTTGACATTTTCATCTTTTTATACATTTACATTGGCACAAGGTAGGCAAAATTGTAATAAAAACTAATGCTCATATAAGACTTGCTCTGTACAAGGCACTTTATACATGCGAATTGATTTAATATTATGAAGTAGATGCTATTAATATCCTCTTTTTGCAGATGAGGGAACTGAAGCACAGGGAGGTTAAGTGACTTCCTCAAGGTCACACAGCAGGTATTCATGAGGTGTCTGTCTACTGACTAGATTGTAAGCTCCATAGGGGCAAGGACCACTGCTTTGTTCAATGATGTCTTTCAGGTGCCTGGAACAGTGGCACCTCAGAAGGTTAGTAAATATTTTTTGAGAGGAAAAAAGGGGAGGAAGGAAATATTTTGTCTTTTAATAAGGTATATAGGTGAAGTTCAGATTTATAGGAATATTTGTGATATAAGAGTTTCCTGTAATATCTTTCACGTGTCACATCTATTCACAGCTAGAACTCACTTTTGATGGGTAGGAAATATTTTGCCATTATTCAGCGAGACATGGAAGAAAGCACTTGGCTTGTCCCAGAAAAGTCCGTAACTCAGCTGATAAAACATTTACATCCATACTTTTATTTTCAGTGGGAGTTTGTAACTATGTGGCAACTGGTTCAAGTTTACTCCAGTCTATGTATCTTTACTGAATAGTTGTAGGATTTTGCATTGTGTTTGTTTATTATACTTATGAGGGGAGTCTTACAGAAAACAAAACTTCAAAACTGTATCAAATCCTTTATGGAATAATTTCAAGGAAAGGGGCCTTGCTTTTCAATCACCTCACCCTGGCAACAGTCCACACGGCTCACATTTCAAGTAAATGCTGAAGAGCTGCTACCAAATGTCATATCCACAAACAGTAAGAAAATAAAAGTGGTATCTATTTTTCCATAAGTGTGTTAGCATAAGATACAAAAGATATTTCATATTTTAGGTTCTAGATTAAAGTTATTACAATATTTGTAAATAGGGTAGTATTTGTAAAATTTTGCACCTGGGACCATTGGCATAATAAAATAACTGTGCTAAAAGAAGAGAAATACATCTTTTTCTATGCACATACGAGAATATAGAACATTTGCAAGAACAAAGTCGGTTGAAATTATATAACAACACCCTAACTCTTCCCTTGACATTCCAAGAAAAGGTAAGGGGCATTTTGCGGTAATGCCTGCTGGCTTTCAGGAACAGAAACCTAAGTGGGGTGTTTTCTGTTGAGGGAAAGATAAAGCTTTTTGTCTTCAGAGTCGTGAACTAGAGGCGCAACGGGCCTGATTGCTGCTTGCCAGATTGCTTGTGAGTCATTTGGTTCTTTTATTAGCTCTTTCTTACATTGCCATCTTGTCTCCTTCTTCCTTGCTGCTTTTCCTGTGTTTTGGGCAGCAAAATTGGGAAACATGTTGCACTTGGCGAGTGGTGAAAATCAGGAGGGAGCGGCTGCATAGTTCCTGTGTGGTAATGTTAACTCCGCTGCACATCTGATATTTAAGCATGTGTCTCTCAGCGCTGCCAGATGGGCATGAATCTGGGCTCCCAGGACCCAAAGTCCTAAATTGATCAAGACACATTGTGAAAATAGTAGCTGCTTTCCATTGAGCTGTCTATTCACTGGGAACATCGCTGCCGTTTCCTGATGTCTACGAGACAGAGACTTTTGGACTTTAATTCAGTTCTTGTTTAGGAGAGCTTTGGGGGAGGGGCTGACATAACTGCTTTGGGAGGTAGATGTTGGCATGTGGCAAAACATATAAAATGTTATCTAGTAGGATAAAAGCTAGCTTTAGTCAGGACAAAAATCTGTTCTATAATCAGATTTAAGAGGTAACTAAGTCGCTCTTTAACTTCAGAAGTACTGTAAGATATCTAGTGTTGTACAAGTGAGATTTACATATTATCCTTGCTATTTATTAATTACTTTTCCCACGCTGCTTGCTAGAATACATGAGATATAATTTAAATAGCTGTTGAAAGCCTCCTACAGATTCGAGAGAATGCACACTCGTGAGCTCCTCAAGGGTCTGTTGTATGCCACAGTACTCGGGGACTATCAATCAGTTTACTGCCTCTTGTTCCTTCCAAGTTTTTGATTGCTTCTGTAAACCCCAAAAGGACTCATTAGGCTTGCTTCCTTTCCGTTTCGAAGTCCCAATGCTTAGAGCACTTTTGCAAATAATGATTTGAACTTGGGTGAAAGTTTCTGAAACATACTGAAGATCAAACCAATCGTCTAATATCAAACATTTCAAATGACAGGACCTGGAAGTAAAATCTATTTCTAAAATATTCTTCATGAATTTGTTAAGAGATTATGTGGTAATTATATGCCAAAAATTACATCCAGATGAAAGGATTCAGAAGTAAGAGGGGAAGATGCATACATTGGCGTGAGTGTGTTTGCACAGGTATGTGCAACAATGGGAGAGAGGGACCAAAGGGGTAAGGAGAGAATTACCAAAATAATTAATGTTCTACCTGTTTATACTTCCGTTTGCAAACTAATTACCACTTCAGATACAGCTCATTGACTTGACTTGTGACTCTTACAACTAGAACAGAATTTTATATCATAAGTAGATGTTAGTTATACGAATATTATATTTCATTTCCAGAAAACAGCGTCACCCAGTGCTTCGGGAATTGCATACTTGGAGGTAGGGGAACATATCTAGACAGCAGACTTGGGAAGGCCAGGAGATGGCTCTAGAAATGAATTTGAATGTCCTGGGAGAGGCACATTTTTTCCAGCTACCAACTGGAATAATCATGCTTCTTATTGAATGATATAGCTTTACCCACTTATGCTACAGTCATACCCAGATCCAGTGGCGTTTGAGATTTTAGACTCTTTAGATGCTAACATATCTGATTTCTTCCCAATGAACTAATTATTCTAAAAAAATGTTTAAATACAATTTGTACTTTTCCCAGAAAGATACATAAGTAATTATTTTTCTGTATGCTATTTAAGTATGTATATGCGTTAAATACTGAATAATTTGACAATGCGAAATTTCTCCTGTGCTATAAAGTAAATTTTTTTAATGTTTATTTATTTTTTGAGAAAAAGAAATAGAGACTGAGCAGGGGAGGGGCAGAGAGAGAGGGAGACAGAATCCCAAGAAGGCTCCTCCCTGTCTCATGGGGCTCGAACTTATGAACTGTGAGATCATGACTCGAGCCAAAACAAGAGGCCTATGCTAAGCGACTGAGCTACCCAGGCGCCCCTATAAAGTAAATTTTAATCAGTACTGGCTCTCCCTTTTGGCACTAGAGAATATTTCATGGCATTGATTAATTCAACTCTATGGTTTCACTTAGACCATGAATATATAGGCACACCTACACAGCATGATATACATAGTTGAGGGATACATGTGATATACACATCATTCATTCAAGTGCAAGCCTTGATATGTGACATCTTGAATTCCTAGAGAATGAGACTAATATTAACTCAACATTTTGTACACATATTGATATACTTCTAGACTATTTTTTCATTATTTTGTTTAATTTACTGCTGCTACTTTTCATTTCCTTGATTTATGAAAGTTACCGTCGTTGCATACTTTTGCTCCTAATTTTACATATTTTTGCTCCTGATTTAGTTGACTTTACAAATTCAAAAAATAAAAGAGACCATGACATTAGTCAATTAAAGCAAAATATTAGCATTTCTGCAAGAAAGCCATAAATGGCTTTTTCCTTCCTGGCGCATCTTTTACTTCTATGTTGAAGACTTTGAAGGCACAGGAAGAGGAAGGAGCTTTTGTATGTAAGTTAATCATTTTCTTGTTAACCTTTTGCTGTCAGCCACAATGAGATTCATTCTTCATATCACAGTAGACTTCATCAGCAGGAATATACTTTTATCTTTGCCGCCTGGTTTTACAGGACTGGAGGGAATTGACACCACTAGGGACTTATTAAAGAGATAATGGACAAGTTATTTTCTCATATCTTCATTCAGATTCCTTTCTCACTGGCACCCTCATCCCCAGTAAGCATCAATCAGAATTATTCATTAAGAACTGAGGGATAGAATAGTGTCCTGAGGCTGAAGGGGGAGGTGGGGTAAAAAAAAAAAAAAAAAAAAAAATCTTGGACGCAAGTAGGACTCAGGCTCAATATGTCAAAAAGAAGTGTTGGGATTATGGTCTATGCAGATGTATTCAAGTTAAAG
This sequence comes from Panthera uncia, assembly GCF_023721935.1. Taxonomy (NCBI): domain Eukaryota; kingdom Metazoa; phylum Chordata; class Mammalia; order Carnivora; family Felidae; genus Panthera; species Panthera uncia. The sequence continues at coordinate 39,795,995 of NW_026057584.1, forward strand.
ATGCATTGGAGTTGGAATAGTACTCAGCTGACTTCTTCATCTTAAAGCCATAAAAAGGAGGTAGCTTGAAATCTTTATAAATTCATCTCCTACAAAAAGAGTTTCAGCAGTAGCCAGAACATTTTTATTTTGTAAAATAAAGGTTTTTTTTTAAGCCATTCATGCAGAGAATGACTAGTTGCTAGTAATTAGGTTTGAGCATCTGTCTCACTCTTGTTAAGAGAAAAAACAACAACTGAGTACTGTAAAAGAAAAATTGCATAAGACCAGTTAAACAGTCAAGGGAGATTTTATTGAAGAATATTTCAGTAGAGCAGAGAGACTTTTGCAACAGGGGAGAGAGAGATTGGAGTCAATTCTGCTAAAACAAATGGCTGGAAGATTTTTAAATTCTGGGCTAAGCAAAAGGAAAAATACTGCGGGACATTGGGGTAGGCGAATCAATGTGATTAGGCCATCTGCATTTACTAATTGTTGCTTACTGAAGTTAGGATCCTCCTCTGACACAGAAACTGGGAGACAAAGGTGCTAACTTCTTGGATGATTACATTTCAAAGAAATGGCTTCCAGGATCTTGAGAAAGACATTTCGGGGCAGAGAAAGTTCTAGTTGTAGGTTTTTTTAAGCTAAATACTCTCAGTAAAGGGCAGTCAGGAACCTATAGTCAGAAAGAAAACCGTCTGAAGTTTCGTCAAGCTGAGACGAATGTTGAGGTCATGTTGGTCAGTGGTTAATAAGTCTTTGTTTTAATGTAGGACTTTTCCTTCTTGAAGTGGTAGAAGTTGGGCGGTGAAGCGAAAGCTGTGGCTAAATGCCTGTGGGTCATGCCTCTATCTTTATCTCCGAGACTAGGCTGATGCAGGTTTGCCTAAATCAGGATAGATTATAGGGACAATTCTTCATGAAAATCCAGATTCAGAGAAAAACAAGAGACTGGTGCTTTTTAAGGGCTAATCTGAACCTGTAGGCTACAGAGGAATAACCCTCGGAAGTGAGATGATTTAGCATGTTTCCTTCTGGTGTGGTAGCTTAGCATGAAGCCGCTAGTTCTCTGGGTTGAACTCACACCTTCAGGCTGTAAGAGAAGCAGGATTCAATTTGTCAGACTTCTTCATCGTGTCTTAATTATTATCAGATGCCAAGCGGTTTCCCGGACACACAGCCATCACAAAAATTCTTTCAGATAACGTTGTAAGTGACAAGATATTATTATCCACATCTGTCTTAATACACATAGAAGTGACACAGATTCATTGTTGTAGGAATAGTGGCAGAGAATATTATTCCCATTGGAAATATTCTTGGTTTTTAATTTTCATTCCCCATAATTAAGCAAGATAGTATAATATTGTGTATTTTACATGGAAGAAAAATGCCATTGTAAATTCTTTCCATGGGCAATGAATAGAAAAATTACAAATTCTATTTGCAATTTTAATGCAGCTTTTCTGGGAACTCTCCCATCTTTTTCTGTTCCAAATTTAGCAGGTGGATGCACTGTATTTAACTTAAAATCATTGTAGGCTACTTTATAAAACATGAGCCAACTGGGCTACGAATTGAATTTTGAGTCTGACATATTTAAAATATGAAGAGGGAAAACGACAGCATCACTAATGGCTCAAAGTAACAAGGTTATAAATAAACTGCTCACTGTTCTCATGTATTTTTAGTAAAGAGATTTGGGAATAGAGCAACTAATCCCCAATGCCCAATTACAGTCTCTTAACTAATTTAACAAACACATTGTAAGTGTAGTTAGAGATACTTTAAATAAACATATATTGCATGGTAGGAAGTTTAATAGCTAAACACATGGAAAAGCACTTCAGATGTTTGGGCTTCCCCTAAGTTTTTAGTAAAATAGTTCTAAGAAAACCCAAACACAATTATTAGGCAAAGCATCAAGAGGGGATTTTCTGTAGCATTTGCCTTTAAGAATATCTTAAGATGTTAAAGATTCCCAATAATTGAAAACAATTACCAGTTCTTTTTCCTGCTTTTTTTTGTGTGTGATCTTATTATATATATATATATATATATATATATATATATATAGCTCATAGAAATAGATAAGAATAGGTATACATAGATACAGAAGTGGATAAGATGCTATTCCAATCTGCTTACACAGATATATATTGCTTACAATTGACTGAAAGCTGACCCACATGAAGATATACGATTTACAGGTAGTGCATCCTTGCTCTTGGGCAGTGCTTTTTTCAGAGGCTGCCAATGATATGAAGCCTGTGACTTTCTGGGGAGGCTGGTCCTCAATTCCTCCTGCATAGGTTTGGTCCTGGTGGAGTTCTTTCAAAGTGTGTAAACTGTACTTCAATTAAAGAAGTCTGCAGGGCACATAGAGCAGATGAACAGGAAGTGCTTTGGGACTTCTCTTGACAAGACTCTGGCAGGTGGGAAGCCCACATGTGAAGCAGGCTTTTGAAAATGCTGTATGGGAGCAAATATTTAACATACCAGGGGATTGGGAAGTAATGTTTATTTCTCATTATGTTTCCCATTTTCTTCTCCCATCTCTGAAAGGAAGTACTTACATGACTCCAAATAATAGAAAGAATCCAACACTTTCAGTTCCGAGTGGTTGCAAAATCCAAACTTGGTGCTTTTAAACAGCTGTCAAGAGGAAAGGCAGGGGTTATTAACAAACTGGTACCATGTTTACTAAACTGAAATACTGACTGCATTCATTTTGGCTCAGGTTGTTCTTGGAAGCTTTAAAAAATCCCAGTGAGAGTCTTTCGGTTTTGTTAGTGCAGATGATTTTCTGTTGGCTTTTGCTTAACTTCAGCTGACTTTCATGTAAATGTACCACAGACAGGGGCTTAAAATAGCCAGATGGTCACTGCAAAATGTTGTTGTGACTTGTACTTCCCCTTTCTCTCATCCTTTCCATACGCTGCAATCCCAGTACTATGGGATTAGGACAGACAGGTGAATTATTTTGATCGATGTTCTGGCTACTTTACCAACTTAAAAATAAGGGAGTTAGATGGTTTCATGTGTTTAGTTGAGACATTCACTTTTCTGACTAAGGAATTCCCAAAGGAGCCTATCTTGTATCATTATAATTATTATCATTATAATCATAAATACTAAATAATACAACTAATGGCCAGGACCAACCCAGCTTATGCACACTAAGATCTACTTGTTGTCTATGATACTTGATGTCTACAACTCTCTATACAGCTTCTATTTACCTCATACCAAACACAGTCTGTCTGAGGAGATATCCATAGAATTCATGAAAGAGACCAATAGGATGATTGCAAAGAATCAGACCAATTCCACTATGATCTTGATTTGTTCTAAGGTGGTCTGGGATACCAGGAGAGTTAAGAAGGCTGGATAGGCTGATGAATAATGAAACGATTGGCCTATAATAGCTGATTAGTTTGGACTTAAGGATCCTTAGGGTAATGTGATATTCAAAGATAGAAAAAAATTAATCTTAACTATGAAGAAAATATCCTTAAAGGAGAGAAGGAAGTAGACTTTAAAATCCTCTTGTCATTAATGATCACAATCAGAGATGTTGCAAATGTGAATATTTCATACAGGCTTTCGTCCTTTGAAACATTTTGGGGTAGTAGATTTATTTATAATACTAAAATGAATTGAATTACTGTCTAATTGCACTGAACAGGAATGATATTCTTCCTATCACTTAATTGATCACTTAAGATGTATGTTGAGAATTATACAAATATCAATACATAAAAGTCCTAACAATGGCCTAATAAGTAGACTTCACCCCCATTTTACAGATGAGGAAACTTAGCAAACGTAATCAACTTTGTCAGTGCAAATTGCTCTGCAGTTAGTAAGAGAGACAAGAACCAGCTGATCTTCCTGCTATTGATTCTGCTACTTTGTTAGTAGATTTAGGACCCTGGTTTATTTAGACACCACTTGCTATGTTTCCTTTCCAAAGTAAGGGTTCTTTCTATGCATGTTAAATGTGAAGGAGATTTGAACAGTTAGCCAAATTCATATTCTCTAAATAGATCATTGAAAGCAGCTTTACTGTTTTAGTGGAGGATGTGTCATCCACGCAATGAGCTAATTAGTTAAGTGGGCTCTTGTGAGAAAAGGCTCCCATGGGGGTTCCAGTATCTATCTCTATTGTAGCCTTGTTGACAGAGAGGGAAAATTTGTCTTTTTCTGTCTCCTCCATTTAATTGTGAGCTCTTTGAAAACAGAGATTAGATTTATTCATGGTCAAATTGCCAATGGTTTACACAGTCTCTGACACTGGATAGTGGAAAAGAAGGAAGGGAAGGGAGGGAGGGAGGGAGGGAGCAAGAAAGGAAGGAAGGAAGGAAGAATGGAAGGACTGCCTTTCAAGCTTTAATTTCTAATTGACTGTGGACACTACATAAATAAATTCTCTAATCTTCCTCAGCATTGATTTCCTCATGTCTAAAATGGAGATAATATGTAATTATATTGTTGTGAATTATCTGAAGAATGCAATGAGCTACATAAATTGAAGAGATTATTATTTTGAATCTGATAATTAGTATAATAATCACCTAAGAATCAGGTTGAATATAATAAATATGGAAAATTAATGAATATATAAAACTCACCAAGAATGTTAGCTCTGCTAATTTAACATCAAAACCAATTAATGTTCATTAAGGCTCCTTCGTGAGGCAAACTAGATAAGAATTTATTTTCCTGGCATTTGAGTCATATTTTGATTTGTCTAATACCAATGACTTTAAAAGAGTACTTTGCTTAAATCATCTTTAAGTGAGTTCAAAAACAAGTGTTAAATGATCTTTGGAATAGAAAACAATTCAAAGTGCTAAATTGTCTGGAGATGGACTTTTAAAAAGTGCTGTTGTGTGAGGAAGAGGTAAGGATAAATGATGGGACAAATAACACTTACAGATTATTAAATGTGGGCAGAGAGACTGCTTCACAAAATCGGTTTGCCGTTCACAAACCTCCCAAGGAGGAATATTCATTTTCTTGTATAACTTTCTCTGGTCAAACGTCACACCTTCAGTGGCCATGATCACACAATAATAAAATCAGAAACTGAGAGATGGGAGTGACCTTAGAAGCAACAACTGTTTCTTTGTATTAATTGCTTCGTACCAACTGTTACTTTGTACCAATTGTTCCTCATAGGTAGAATTTTTTCCCCATTGATATTAGGAGGCTGGCTGGCTCTTTCTGGACACTCAGGACTCAGCTTAAACATCATGTCTTCAGAGAGATTGATGGACCACTAGTTTAATATTATCCCCTGGGGAGGCTCTCACCATTCCATCACTCCATTTTATTGTTTCACATCACATGTTGCTGTTTGATATGTTCTAGCTTATTTGTCTATTGCTTCTTCCCATTGCCTCCTTTCTCCCTAGAATGTAAGCATGCTGAACTAGGGTCTTTGACCATCTGGGTCCTGCGATAGCCCAGGCATCTAGGACACACATAGTAGGAAATCGATACAATTATTGAAAGTTGGATGAACACACCCTCATTTTACAAGTGGAGACTTTGCCCAGGGTCACACAGATGGTTACCGGAAGAGCCAGGGATAAAGCCAGTTCTCCTGACACACAGCTTAATGTTCTGTTTACTGCGATCCCTTAGATATGCTTGGAGTTAGATATGCTTAATCCTACAAACGGGGGCACAATACATACACCCGTTTTATAAGTTCTCTCCATTCTCTTCTGAGCAGGACACTTACTCAGGTAGTACTTTTCTTCAGAGAAGTTGTACTATTCATCATTGTAATCTGATCCAGCTCTTAATTCCAATTCTGTTAGTGTCCTGATAGACCTCGAGTTCTACTGTGTAGAAACAATAAAGAAGGCATATAACCCAACCCTACACTTAGAGCTTTCTGTGCCTTTGTGCATGAAGGAAAACAGAAATACCCAATTATACATTAGTTTATAGGGGCACCTGGGTGGCTCAGTTGGTTAAGTGTCCAACTTTGGCTCAGGTCATGATCTTGCAGTCTGTGAGTTTGGAGCCCTGTGTCAGGCTCTGTGCTGACAGCTCAGAGCCTGGAGCCGACTTTGGATCTGTGTCTCTCTCTCTCTCTGCCCTCCCTCCCCCCAACCCCCTGCTTGCATGCACACTCTCTCTCTTTCTGTCTCAAATTAACATCAAAAAAATTTTTGTACGTCAATTTATACACTTATGAATTAATTAAACATTTACCAGAAGACTTACTGGCATTGTTTTTAGATACATTGTTTTGGCATGCAAAGAGGAAACTGAGATCTGCATCATTGGAGTAGGAGGGGTATTGTTACACTGCCATATGGGATGTGCTATGTGGAAAATGATATAAGTTTTTTGTTTTTTGTTTCTGTTTTGGTTTTTTCACCAAAGGTGAAGAAATCAGAGAGGAGGCAATGAATGCTGACTAGAAGACAAGTCTTCAGAGAAAGAGTAGTATATGAGCATATATTTAAGGGTGGGTCATTGTATCCTGAAAAGTGAATGGAACAAGGATTCTTACTCATTGTTTGTGGGAAAGCAAAATGGCTGCTTTGAAAGACATTTTGACGGTTTCCTAAAAAACCAATTTCTTTCATACTGTACCATGTATTCCAGTAGTGATGCTCTTTGGTATTTACCCAAATGAGTTAAAAAATAATGTCCACACAAAAACCTGTATATGAACGTTTATAAAAGATATGTTTATAATTATCAAAACTTGGAAGCAACCAAGATGTCCTTTAATAGTTGAATGGATGGGGGTCCCTGGGTGGCTCAGTTGGTTAAGCATCTGATTTCAGCTGAGGTCATGATCTCATAGTTCATGAGTCTGAGCCCCTTGTCAGGCTCTGGGCTGACAAGGTTGGAGCCTGGAGCCTCCTTTGTATTCTGTGTCTCCCTCTCTTTCTGCCCCTTTCCCACTCATGCTCTGTCTCTGTCTCTCAAAAATAAACATGAAAAAAATTAAATAGGTGAATGGATATACAAACTGTGATACATCCATACAAAGGAGTGTTATTCAGCAATTAGAAGAAATGAGCTATCAAGCCATGAAAAGACATGGAGGAAGCATAAGTGCATAATTTAATGTGAAAGAAGCCAGTCAGAAAAACCAAATTCTAACAATTATAGCGCACCATTTCAATGATATTACATTCTGGAAAAGGCAAAACCTGGAACAGTAAAAAGACCAGTAGTTGCCAGGGGTGTCTGGGGAGAGGGAGGAAGGGATAAACAGGGGGAGCAGAAGGCATTTTTAGGGTTGTGAAACAATTCTGTATAATAGTACATACTTGTCATTATGCATTTGTCAACACTTGTAGAACTCTATAACACAAAGAGTGACCCCCTAAAGTAAACTATGGACTTGAGTTAATAATGCTGTGCCAATATTGCCTCATGAAGTATGACAAATGTACCATGCTGATGCAACAGTTAATAATAGGGAAAACTGAGAGTGAGGTTGTATATGGGAACTGTCTGTAATTTCTCCTCTATTTTTTGGTAAACCTAAAACTGTTAAAAAGTAAAGTCTATTAATAAAAACAGTGAATGAGACCCACCGAATGTTTCTCCTAGGGACAAGTGAAATCAATCTAATTTCTCAGAATAACTTAGTCATTAATCTAGGAGATACTTACTAAGCGCATACTTGGCACTCATCTCTGTGCCAGGCATTGTGTTCCAGAAATAAAGCATGATCTTTACTGCCAAAGAGTTTATAGTCTCATCGAGGGAAGTAGCTATGCAGACAAGGACAATAAAACATGGTAATTGTTTGGGTAGAAGTCTGCTGATAGCGCTAGCAACACCAAAATGGGAAGTTCTACCCATTTAAAGCGGAGGTTCAGGAAAGTATTTCCTTTCCAGGGGAGTTATACCTGAAGCCAAATCTTTACCATTTAAAAAAGGTGAATGTGAGTTGGCTAATAGATGATTCTAATGGAAGAGATGGTTGAAATCATATACCATGGATTGTATGCTTGGTAGGGAATAGAATGAAGATAATTCAAGACTGAATGATAGAGAAGAAGGAAACAGAGGCTTAAGTAGCCATGATAAAGTTGACGGATACAAATAGGGGAGTTAGTGTGTGAGAGATGTGGAAAGATGCTGATTGGGGGTTCATAGATTGAATTTTAAGAGTTTGAGTTGATCCATTCAAGAGAAACAGCTCTTGAAATATTTATGTCTAATTTGACTGGAGTTTTAGATTGAGTTATTTGTGTTTCACCCCAGCATACTGAGATATCTAGAAAAGCTGTAATCACCACAAATGTTCACTTGTACTCTGAGTGTGGTACTTCAGCCTTTCCATCCCACAGTAAGGCTAGGAAGAGGCCAGAGAAAAGGGATACTCACAAGGAGTGTGAGTAAATTTTGTTGGTGTTTAAAAGGTCAGAGATATTTGAAGCTAAGTTACTTGGTGAGTCATAAACATGGATATACATAGGAAACAAAGCTAATGAGCCAGGGACCCAAGTACTGGGCAAATAAGGGAGCCTAACCATAAGGTCAGAGGAAGACAGCAAAATTAAAGAGTAGAAAAAGGCACATCGCCAACTGGCGTCACCTTACATTTGTTATTATTATTATAATTAACAAAATTGTTTAGTTTTGTACAAATATCAGGAACCTATAGTTTGAAACATTCAGTAGGCAGTTTAGGGACGGTCAGTGTAGCCAAGGATATTGGAGAATGAACAACTACTACCCAGAGGACTGAACATGAGGAAGAGACAGTCTTACTGGAAAAGAGTTGGATTTTAATTAAAGCAAGGAAATGGAGCTACTTAGATACATTTTTTTTACAATGAGTTTTATTCTGTATTGTGTGTTAACAGTTAAAACAATAAAGAAGAAAGCCCTAAAAACAAGCTAGATTGTGAGAAATTGGTGGTCTGCAGGGTCTAGTATTTTGACTAGTCTCTGGGAAACATGGATATCAGAGGCACATGGAACTGTAGTGTTGGATTTCTGGAATTTTTTGCAAAAAATCTTTCAGGCAACTTGATCTTAATTCTTGATCAAGTCTTAGAGGCCTATGATATAGAGACTCAAAGGTTCATGAAGCGAATTAAAGATATCACACTTGATCATAGTTCTCTCCAGATTGAAAAGATTTTCCTTTGTCGTGGTGTGAGGCTCATTTTTTTTGCATGCCTCTAAGGTAGTTAGAAATCCCAGGCCTCTGCTTAGGGTAATTGTCAGAAATTTCTATTCACACATAAACCCTTTTGCTTCAGCTGGCCTTGAGAGGTTCACAGATGACACTGGTGAAACCCCCCAGGGCCTGGAAATTGAATAAGGCTTGGTCAGTCTAAGTGCTGAAAGGTGAGCAGAAGTAAAGTGGGAATGGGGAAGAAAAGCAGCACAGGTAGGAAGGATATAAAGAGAGAATAAACAGTGAAGATTGAGTCAGACACAAGAGTTAAGGTTAACTTCAGAGGGGCATGCAGTGAGAAAGTCTTCTGGGATTTTTAGACAGAAGGCTAGCAAACTATTTTTGGAAAGAAACACATTTCAGGTTTCAATTAAACAGAAGCTTAGTTTTGAAATGTCTAATGAAACACGTATTATTTTCACATTGTCGTGACAATAGAAATTTATTTATAGAGTTTGCATTGGACTAAAAACGTGTAATTACATAAAGACCCACAAAATGTGTTTCTTACACTTAATCACTTCTGGGGGTGTCTGTAATTTTATTTTGAAACAAGTATGTTTCCAGAAGCAAATTTTTTATGGGAAAGGATATCCTATTAAAATAGTGTGCATTTCAAAGAAATGACTACTTCTAGAAAGAGCAAATGATTGATGAAACATTAACTAGTCTACTCTTAAGAAAACTTAGATTAAGAAGGGCAGCTCTAACACTGGAACATCCTTGTCACTTAGTGCAAACATACACAGGGTGGGGTTGCTTCCTTGCTGCCCTTCAAGGTTACAGATAAAAACCACACATGATTGTGTGGCTTGTGTCCACTCTGAACCAGTACTGTTTTCCAGTAGTGTTCATCAGAAAGCCCAATGGAGCCAAGAAATCTGGATTTTTTTAATGTTTATTTATTTTTGAGACAGAGAAAGACAGAGCATGAGCAGCGGAGTGGCAGAGGGAGAGGGAGACACAGAATCCTAATCAGGCTCCAGGCTCTGAGCTGTCAGCACAGAGCCTGACACAGGGCTTGAACCCACCAACCGCGAGATCATGACATGAGCCAAAGTTGGATGCTTAACCGACTGAACCACCCAGGCGTCCCAAGAAAGTTGGATTTCTAATGGTAATATGATAATCACCCTCATAGCCTACTCACTTTATTGCTGGGGCTAGTAATTAAACTTTTGGAGCTTAGTGTTTTTCAAATACAGCCTACTCCGAAGGGTTGTTACAAGGAGCAAATGAAGTAATGCTTAGTAGAGTACTTCGAATATAGAGTAAGCCTTCAATAAATAAGTTATTTTGAAAAGCCCAGGTTCAGTAAATGAAAATGACCAATCATAAATTTTCCTAGAGTCCTCATGTGTAAAGTGAAGCTATTAATAGTATCTCCCTCTTACATTGTTATTATCTGTCAAGATATGTTAAGATATGTTAACATAATATCTGTTAAACATTTGAAACAGTCCTGGCCCACAGAAAGCAATGAATGGATACTACTTCTTATCCATATATAGGTCATATACCTATCTTTTCTCACTGCTTCTTCTTGCTACTTCTTACTACTACTACCGCGGTGTCTAAAGCAGAGGTCAAAAGATGGCCACCCAGATGCTGGATCTAGATGTTGCTGGGTTTTGCTTTGCCCACAGCATTATCTAAGCAATAAATTTGAATGCATATTGATGTAGCAGGTGTTTTCTCATTTGTCACAGTTGTACACTATCTTTTCTGTCATAGCTGGCACAATGGACATACTCAGGCCACCTGCGTGATGCCTGAACTATTTATTCTAAAATGCTTTGTCAATGGTGTTTTTCTTTGCTCCTCCATTTACATTCTTAAAATTCACCTCTTTCCTTCAATCTTCATTTAATACATGAAGGGTAAAAGTAGTTTATGCATTTGCAGAAACCCTGATAATAGCACTTCATTGGCTTGCAATAGGAAAATGAATATTGGGTCAATATGCCATGTCAAAAGTTGCTCTGAATTCAATTAATTACCTTGGTTTTTCTTCAATGGAACACAAACGAACATGAATATATAGATTTTCATTTTCTCATTTTTCTTTGCTTTGTGAGATATTTCGGTTCTTGAGTTCTGTATTGTTAGTTGTTCACAAAAGGTACCTTAAATTTCATTTTCATAGAGTAGCTGACATATGCCTTACCTAAAAACTCACCATAATATTAATGTATTAAATGAATGCAAAATAATGGACACATTCTTAGGTCAAAAGAGAGTCTTTACACAGATACATTATTTTTTTTCCTTTTATAGGAAGTGATAGGTACTGGCCCATTGTTTATGCTAATTGAATTTGTAGAATCTATGATAATCGAGATCACCACTTGGTGGTAGAACTAATCTTTTCATCAGAAGAATGCCCATGAGGTTTGTCCACTGAAACAAAGCACTTCTCAGAATACATTGAATACATAAATGTAGTGGGTAATTTTTGATGGAAAGAAACTTATCAAATAAAAGACAGTGGTTGAGGTACTTTATTTTAGACTTTCTATTAATTATGTTTTTGTTTTGTTTTTGGTGGAGGTGGTTACTATAGATATTTTTATAGGACAGTAGGTAGATGTATGTAGCTGTTAGGGAGATCTAAGAGAAAAAGTAATATAGGCCTATATGCCTGAAGGTAAGGTGTTTGTAGGACCTCAACAGCGTGAGTTCCTGCTTCTTGCTAATGGTCACTTACATTTTTAATTTACTCTATATCATTTTAGTTTACTTACATATTAAGGCTTAGTTTTTCCAATGCTATTGAATTTTGTTCAGTATCACTTATGTGTCCAAGTTTTTGTAATTCTGTTATGAACAGATTCCCTTGGTCAAATCATTTGGGATAATGTTTTATAAGAGATCTAGGAAGGAATAATCCACATGAATATGTTGAAGGTTCTGATGATTTCTGTGTTTAAAAGCCTGCTTGGTTTTCTTTCACTTAATTTCTCACAATGGTTTTGTATTACGGAAGTCTTTATTGTTGAATATTTATTAACTTTCCAAGGAGAACTAAATTCAGTGGATGCTGCGATAGGATTTTTATTATTTCATTATTTTACTGTATTATTTCTTTTTCTTATAACTTTCACTTACTGTATTACTTTTTGTCTCAAATCTCTTCTTATGTATTCTTACAACCTTTGTACCCATTGCTTACTGATTTAATTCTCTTGTTGCTTGCTTGCTTTCAGTTTGCCTTTTCTTAGTACACATTCCTGAGAGAAGCATTTCAGCTTCCAGCTCTAATGGAGTAGTTTGTGGTAGACCAGTTTTCTCACTGGGGAAAACTTGGAAAGCCAGATGAGAAATAAATGTTTGAACATAATGGATACTCTTTGAAGCAACTAGGTCTTGAGGGGACAGAATCCTGATAGAGCAGATTCTACACAAAGTGGTGAGAAGATATTCTGCAACCTTTATCTCCATCAGGGCACTTTGTGTTCTCAGACTGGAGTAATCATTGATGTCACCCAGAAACAGAGGAACTGGTAGAACTTTTGATAGTCTCATAGGGCTTGAGAGACAAAAATCTTGAGAATTAGAGTGCCAGAATTCCCTGTAATAAGAGAGAGGTAAAGTCTTAGTTCAACATTCTTCTAACAGAATAAAAAGCAGAGCAGAGATTTTGCCATCTCACAGTGGTGATTAGCATTCAGAGGAGAGGTCCTATGGACACTGGCCCCACTCTCCTCAGTTCAAACCCTGTAAAAGCATATACCCTAGATGTGTAATAGAGAGGAGGTTGACGACCATACCAGAACTACAAACCGAGCCTCAATTCAGCTCACTCCCTGGTTGAAAGCAGGTGATGAACCTCCATTCTATCTGGCTATTGGAGGAAAGGTGAACCCCCACTGGACGGAGATAACATCATCAGAGTCAGTATTTTTTCATATTCAGTATTTAGCACACTATTTAAAATCCAGGGATGAATAAAAACAGATGGACAATGGAAACTATTGCAGATGACCCAGATACCAAAATAATCAAACAAGGGCTTTAAAATAGCAATAATTAATATATTTAAGAAAATAAGAAAAGATATTTGAAATGATGATGGGAATAGATGGAGAATTAATGAGAAAATTAAAATCTTTAAATTTTTTTTCTGAAACAGAAAATCTAATTGTCTGAGCCCACGTTCTTGTGTTGTCACAAGTATTGGCAAGACATTAGATTGGTAGATTGATAACTGAAATCAGAAGCTCATATATTTCAATTTCCCTGGGCTGGGAAAGGGAATTTGTATCATGTAATAATCTAAGTTTTTTTCCTTTAGCAAACGCTTTGGGCTGTGGACAGTGAGGAACACTAGTAAATCTAGTATGAATTTCATGAAGCATTTAAAATATCATACCCCACATTAAGCAAAATGATGAACAGACAAGGATATTCATTGCAGCACCCCTTAAATATTCACCGATAAGGACTATTTATAAAATGTATATAATCATTAAAAGTAAAACAAGTACAGAAATGGAAAATATTCTTAGTAAAAAATTCTTTAAATAATTACAATTTTTAAAAAATAGGACTTATATTAAGGTTGGGATTGGTTACAGTAGTGGTCAAATTTATAACAGAAACAGAGAAATGTAAGTCACTGCTCCCCACCCCCCCACCCCACCCCAGATTTGATTCTAAAATTTTAACATCCAGGACCAAAGACCAAGGTCTTTTGGTGATAGTTTGGGAGCTTTATATCTGGTTTCTACCCATGTCCAATATAAATAATAAAGTAGACACCTTCAATAGATTTTGGGATAAAATATCCACAGTGAAGAATGCAGGTCTAACTCATTGGTAAGATTATTCTAGCATATGTATCATGGGTTGACATTATGATGCAAATTTGGATAAATTTTTACATTTTTCTTTCAGAATTTTCTGGTCTTCTGAGAAGTTTACTGTAACTCTTGCAAATTTTCATTCTTGATTTCAGCTAGTCTTTGCATGCCCTAATTCTATTTGTTTAAATATGCCCTTTATTCTAATCTCTTTGATATTCTCTTAATGTCTAATGAGAACAACTGCTAAATGTTGATATTGTTAATGGGAAAATCAAACGGATATAATTAGAGGTTTTCATGAAATTAACATTTTGGACTTCTAATGGCATCCTCATTAACTGGTACTTTACCCTAACACAAACTCTTCATTTTTTGTACATAAACTTGTTCATCTCACGTTCCCATTAGGCTCTCTGCTACCTACTTATATTTTCAGGTTATAATAAAATTTTTCTTTGAGAAAAGATCAGAAAGTTCAAAGAGATCTATGAAATCAAATTAGTTTATGTTAAAAGTAATGTGTCTCAAAGTAGCATTAATATTTCCTGGTGACTCCTAATACTGTAATAAGTTGACAGACTATGACTTTAGAATTATTTTTGAGCTGGTAGATTTTATTTACATTTTTCAGGACACAATATTTTCTCTTCTTTCATGTTCCTTTTGTTTTAACTACATCCAGATGTATCTATCTTTATATATGTATCTATATCTGTATGTTTGTGTGGGTAAAAAACAAAGGGACGTTTCTTCTTGAATTTTGGTATATAATGCTACTGTATATCATTTTCCATTTTCAATATTTTAGTCATACAGTCCTTGTTTGATTTGTTTGAGCCAACTGTATTATTTTTCAGGTTTTAAATCTCTTGTTATAGTACTTTCCCTTTACTCTAATTGATGCATAATCCCAACTTTTTAATATTATATCATAGGCTTGACATATCTTTCATAAAAACGCATGGCCTTTTTATGGACTTAAATAAAATTCTCATCATATCTGACTATTTCTCTCTATGCCTTATGGTCTTATCAGCTGGATTATTGGTTTTCTTTGATGCCTTCAGACATCACTTTGCTCTTGCTCAGGCCACTAATTCTATTTGGAACTTAATACTTATTTGCACACATACAATCATACCCACACATGCTTTTAGTATCAACAAGCGTTCTTTTAGATCCTGCTGATTCAATAGTGGAACAAAATCACAGCAATTTCTGCATATGTGAAGCTCATACATTAGTGAGAGGCACAGAAAATAAACAAAGACATCTACAAAAACTTTAATACATAAAAGAGTGATCAGTGCTACAGGGCAAGGAAGGGAATTAAGCAGTGCTGGCAGTTGAGGGTGAGGCTGAAATTCTAAACGGGTTGTCAGGGAAGCTCTCACTGAGAAGTTGATGTTTTAAAAATCCCTGAAGGAGGTTCAGGAGTGGGTCACATGGGCATATGGGGGAGGAGTATTCCAGTCAGAGGGAATATTGAGTTCAGAATCCCAAAGGAGTGTGAGGAACAGCCTTGTGTGTAAGGGTTATAGGTAGATACCAGCACCTGAAACTCATCAGGGAGATGATTTGGTGCGTACTGCATTCTGATGCAGAATTTCCTGGCAGTGTTCTGAAATCTAGCTGCAGCCTGTCTTCTCAAATTAGTTTTCTGATAATTGCCAACATGACCTCTCTGCTTTGTATTGTCCAGACTCAACTCCACTCCTTGTCTGAGGCCACTGGTACTGTACAAAAATGCCACGAAAACTCGTCACTTTGGCATAGAAACTCTGTGTGTCATAATCTTTGCTTCGAAACTTTCATTTTGTTTCTATTTTCTTGGTTTGAATCTGGAGTCTCTTTGTATGCCTAACCTCAGTGAATACATCAATTATCTAGGTAGGTTACTTAACTTTTTTTGTTGTTCATTACTTCCATCACTATCTTTCTTTTTTTATTGACCGGTGCTATTTGCTGACACTCACAGACAGAATGAAACTTCAGATTGAATGCCTCTCTCTGTAATGCATCTGGCTAGAGCTTTTGGTCCACAGATGTGGTCTGCGAAAGTGTCGTATAATCTGTCAAGAAGCTGTCACTACACATTTCAAACATAGAAATGGGAGTTTCTAAGTGGTTTTCACTATGCTGACTTCCTGCAATCAGACTGATGCAGTAGAGGAATCAGAGACACAGGCAGAATTGTGGTCCAAACTTTGATCTTGTTCTGGTTCCTACCCCTTTGAGGGCTTTTCCTATGTGCCAACACTACTGACACACACCTGTTGCTTTGACCCAGTGACCCACCACATAATGACCTTAGCTATGCATAGTGGAATATCTCAAGAGAGGAATATTGTCTGTGTTTCTCTCCCTCACTTATGCTTGGTTTTTAGTCAATCCTAGTTGATATTCTCAACTGTGTCTTTTCTGAGAAACTTATGCTATCCATTTCACTTTGCATTTTTTTTTACACCACCTTCGTCCTTTACTCACATTTTTCTTGGACTATTTTACAGTCATCTGAAGCCTACTCATTGTTTTTTATCTATCGTTAGAAAAATCTTTCTTTATATGTCCTTGAACTTCTACAACACTTCTTATTTATAATGCTTACCTAGCAATTCTAAATTGCATTTTATTGTAAACTTCAATGCTGTAGGGTTTGTAAAAGGGTTTGTAAAAGTAAAAGGGTTATACTTCTTTGTATTCTCTAGTGACAAATGGATATGCAAAGACTATTCTGGGTGGCTCAGTGTCTGACCTAGGCTCAGGTCATGATCTTGTGGTTCGTGCGTTTGAACTCCACATCAGGCTCTGTGCTGACAGCTCAGAGCCTGAAGCCTGCTTCGGATTCTGTCTCCCTCTCTCTGTCCTTCTCCGCTCACACTCTGTCTCTCTCTGTCTCAAAAATAAATAAACATTAAAAAAATTTCAAAGACTATGCTATGATATCAAAATGATACGCAGTGACTGGGCATAGTATCTTGGGTCAAATGGCCACCTTTGCATTCCTTATATCTTAAAAGCCAGTTCAGTTAGTTGGATGGATTTGATCACGCTGTGAAATTGACTTATTTTCTACTTTGGTGATATGAAATGTATTGCTTAGATTTTATTATATCATATATTGTTGCTCATCCTGTTGTTACATACACTTCAAAGGGCTCAGTCTTCATATTCTTTCTGGCTTAGTACAAAAGCCTCAAAATGATCGGTGAACAACAATGAATAAAAGCCTTCATGCACTAATTTTCTTGTGGTTTACCCAGCTATGTCTTCTTTCCCACTTTAACTAATTAAACTCATTAGGTTGTATTAGTGTTGACAGGGATACCCAATAATCAATGTGGAAGAACTGAGCAAAGTGCTGGTTTTCAGAGGCCTGTGTTAGATGCCATAACAATCACAGCTGCCTTTCCAATGCAATGTTTGAAGATCATAGTGATTCAGAGTTTTTTCAGACCTTTGACATTTTCTAAAATTGCCAAATGTTGTAGAAAATATATAGGGTGGTCAACTAATTGAATCACTCCTTCCCGGAATGAAATGCCACACTTTAGATAACATTGGCCCAGTGGTGTCCTTTTCTCTACTGGTCTTTTATCTTTCACGCAAATGGAGCTCTTTACGAGACTGTGAAGTCCTCTAAAGGAGTCTTTGAACATAATCTATATGAATAGCTTTCAGTTATCATTTAGATGCATCCTTCTTGTGTATCACATTTGGACTGTATGAAGTATAAAGGTCTTCTCTTCATTCTACTTTCTCTAATACTATGACATAATAAACTTTTAATAGTGTGGTAACAAATAAGCAGAGGGAATGATCCAGAACAAGTCTTCCTATCTGTCCCCTAAAAGACCTTGTAGGATGGGATTTAAGTTAAGTCATATGCTAAAGCCATGTAGACACAATGAGTCAGAGCTGAGACCTAATAATAAATCAATTCACCCCAACTGCATACCTCTACACTATACCTCATACTATATAAGCTGTACCCCTTTGCATATCTCACGCCTCTGGTTATAGGTTTTGTTAAGAAGCATCTTTGCTACTGAAAAAATATTTGGTGATATATATTTTAGAAGTGTAAGATATTTCTTCTCTTAAGACATTTCTATTATCAACATTTGTTTACATCAAACATTTTCTCTAGTTACTATGTGGATATTTCCCTTTGTGTCTCTATAGATGAGAAAAACTTGTACACTGGTTTAGACTATTTTAAACACCTTAGAAATAATTAGGTCAATTTCCTGCTCTTTGTAACTTATTTTGATCAAATGGGAAATATGCACGCTAATGTTTTTTTTCGAAATAGTTTTGTAATGTAGGTAAATCATTTGGAGGCAATGATAATCATTTTAGGCATAGATTTGTTTAAAACATTTGTGCTGATATATGAATAGAGAAAATATAATGCTATAAATTTGTTGGTATGACTACAAAAACTTACACTATATATTTTTTAAGATGGTGTCATTTAATTATGCCAAATAATGTGAAGTAAATATTGCATTTTATATTCTATTACATTAATAACAATATTAACCTCTTATTTTGCTTATTATTAATCATAGCTTAGATTATGGGGGTGAGGGAGTAACATATACTTAATGAAATAGATATAGGCTAAAGAGGAATTCTTTTCAAGCATTTAATTCTGAAATACATGAAAACATCCAAGGTTTTTGTCTTTCTTTTTTTAAAAAAACTTTGGGTTAGTATTTTCAGATGCCAGAATAACTTTTTTTATATGAAAACAAGAAAGAATAAGGGTAGTTCAAAACAAAGAATCTTCTAGACCAATCTTATTCAGGAATCTAGATACAAAATTCTGAATAAATAGTATCCAATTGAATGCAGCAATTACACACATTACTTACTTACATACATACTTACAACAGTTACTTACACGCATAAAAAACTTACATTTGTAGATCATATCTAAATAACATTTATATCAAGAAAGCAAACATTGTGCAATATCCATGAGGTTATATTAATGTTATTCAATATTAACAAATACAAACAAGATGAATCATATGATTTTAACAGCAAAAAAGGAGAGTATTCATATGATGGATGAGGCATTACAAATCAGTGGGTAAAGGGTGAATTATTTGTTATACGGTATTAGGGCAATTAGCTTTCCACATGGTAAAATAAATTTAAATCTTTCTCTAAGAAATACAGCAAAAAGCTACAAAAAACCTTTCATATTAAGGATATTAATATGAAAAATAATAACAAATTTTAGAAAACATGAATGGGGTGCCTGGGTGGCTCGGTTGGTTAAGTGTCAGACTTCGGCTCAGGTCACAATCTCATGGTTTGTGTGTTCAAGCTCCGTGTGTGTGTGTGTGTGTGTGTGTGTGTGTGTGTGTGTTCAAGCTGTGCTGACAGCTCAGAGCCTGGAGCCTGCTTGAATTCTGTGTCTCCCTCTCCTCTCCCCCTCCCCTACTCAGTCACTGTCTCTCTCCCTCTTTCCCTCAAAAATAAATAAACATTACAAAAAAACTTAAAAAAAGAAAACATGAACAATACTTTAGTTAATTTTAGGTAGAGATGAATTTCTGAAGAAAAATACACAGAAGAAATCATATATGAAATACATTATAAAATTAGTCGCATTAAAATTAAAACTTTTAATAACAAAATATACCAGAAATATACTTCATGGATATAAAACAAATTGGGCAAAATGGTTGTAATATATACAAAATTGACATGGAGATTATATAAAGCAGTATTAAAAATCAATTAAAAGAAGATGAACAGCATAATTAAAAGTGGACAAAGGTTATAAATAGGAAATTCACAAAGACAACACCACTAGCCAATAAACATTGAAAAAATGGCCAATTTCATTAGTAATAGGGGAAAAGCAAAATAATATGGGAATCTATTTCATACTTCATACACTCTTGGGGGGTTTCTGAAGGTGCCTTTTGGCACTTCCTTCAACTTTTGTGACCCTTCTTCCTTCCCATGAACGACATCTTGTATGTGACCTTGGTCTACTCCAAGAAGCCTATGATCTTTCAGGTGTTTGGCAAAGCCATGATTTTAGATATTCCAAATATCCATTGGAGCTTCTACCAAATTCTGCCCTCTATCTCAAATAGCTACTTTGGAAATTGATAGTGGGAAGTAGGGAGTGAACACATTTGCATATTGCTTCTTTTCTCTATACTTCCTCTTTAGATAGTCTCTCCTTTAGTCACCCTCCTTGTAGTGAAAGAAAGACAAAGTCTTTCACTTTCCTTGACTACAAGGAAAGACTTTGTCTTTGTTTCACTATTCTTTCCTCATATCATAAAGGTGGGAAAGTTTGGGTAGACTTAAATGATAAATGGAAAGGAGGAATAGTAGTTGAAGATAAAAGAATAAATAGATGGATTATGCAATGACGGAAGTCCAATATTACATTAATGAGAAAGGCTCAGAGCAAGAGATGATATCATCTTTTAGCTCAATTATTCCAGATGCCTGAAAGGGTGAAATATACATATACATATATATACATATATATGTATATGTATATTGCTATGTCTGCTGCTGCTTTTGGAGCCTGACAAGATAAAGTGAAACCTCAGTGACTCTGGGAGATATATTTTCTTCATATAATAATTGGCTGGACTAATTGTTAATGACTGAGCAAGACTCTAGTAATGTGTCAATGTTTGGATTTTGATTTTTTATGTTCTATCTACTGCCATACTATGGTAGGTTTATAACATTGAAATTGCTAATAAGGTTATCATACTGATGTTGATGTTCAAATGTATTGGTAGTTTGGGTTAAAGCCTCCCCAGGATGTAATATTGATGAAAAATGACTAGAATGAGAAAGAACAGGATTTATCTAATTGTCAGCTAGTTTCTATGTTAGATAGTTATGTTTATTATAGATACAAATAATGATAAATCAAGGAGTGGCTTTATAGGGTGAATCAGTTATTTCTTAAACTATCCCTCTCCTACACTGGCTACACTACACTATTATGTATATTTTAAAAGATATTATTACTTTGTCTGGCTTATCAGTGCTATACTATAGATGCCTGGGGTGGGGTTGGAGATTGTGAAAGACAGCCTTGGACAAAGGCCAAGAGATAGTTTCTCTGTGTAGTAAAGAATTTGACCTTCCCTAAAGAGAAGTCTGGTCTTTGCCCTTGGCTTCTAGGAGGTAAATTATGTTAAATCTGATAGAAGTGGTTTTGTTTACCACCATAAACAAAATGGAGCTAACCATTCCAGATCTTGGGGGAAGGAAGCGGTGGCCAACCCAACAATTTTTTTAAAGCTTATTTATTTACTTGAGAAAAAGAGAGTGAGCTGGGTCAGGGCAGAGAGAGAGAGAGAGAGAGAGATCTCAAGTAGACTCCACACTGCCAGTGTGGAGCCCAGTGTGGGGCTGGAACTCACAAACTGCGACATCGTGACCTGAGCCAACATCTAGAGTCAGACCCTTAACCGACTGAGCCACCCAGATGCCCCTACACACCCAACAGTCTTAAAGTGGGGGTTGACCATACCAAGTAGACCAACAATGTGACTTCAGGAAGGAATTTTGGGTCATGCGGTATCAGTCCATCTGGAGACTTAGTTCAACCATGTGGGCAATCAATCTATCAATCAATCATGCCTCCATAATGAAGCCCCAGTAAAACCCTAGACACTAACTCAGGTGCACTTTCCTGTTGACAACACTCTATGTGTTTTTTCATACATTGATGTTGAGAGAGTAATGTGTATTGATTCCATGAAGAGAGGACACTGGGAACTGTATTTAGAAATGTCCTGGACTTCACTCTATGTACTTCTTCCCTTGGCTAATTTCAGTCTATATCCTTTCCCTGTAATAAACTGCAGCCATTAGTGTAATAGCTTTCGATGAGTTATGTGAGTCTCCTGAGTGAATTATCAAACTGAGGATGTTTGGGGAACCAAATTTTGCTATTGGCGTAAGAAGTAAAGTAAGTCTTGGGGTGGCTGTGTCCTCAAACTTTGCAGTTTTACTAACTCTAGGTACCCTGTTACCACTAATAACAGTAGTTTGCTTGTTTACCTTTGTATTTGCAAGGGAGATAATTTGAATTATTTGTATATTTTCTTTTACATAGATCCTTTTCAGCATCTCTATGAGGGAAGATGTTTTTACCTTTTGTGTTTTGTAACTTAAACAGGTGATAGATGTACAGTGACGATAATTGTGGGGTAAGTCAGATGTTAAAATAAACTTCAAATGTAAGTTTCTTGAGTATAGAACCATACTGTTCCCTAAAATCACTCCTACCTCTGCATTGTTTGCACTGTTTGCACATATGTTGATGTCCTTTCCTTTCAAAAAAGTGAAATATTGCAAAAGCGTTCTATTTCCTAGTGGTGTAATCTCTTCACATGATTGATACAAAGATCTTTAATTGAGGTCTCAGGGTTTTTTTTTTATTATTATATTTAACCAACTGTATTTGTCAGAATTACAATGTGCGATTAGTCTAAGTTATTAGGAAAAAAGGGAAACCAAATAGGAGAAATAAATTCTCTGCCAGTAGCACTTTTAGACTTAGGTTCTTCTGCAGCTAACACCTTTTATCATCCCTTTGTTTAGAGATCCTCTGACAGGACTTACTCTGAAGTTCGATCCAGAAAAAAAGCATTCCTTTGCAAAAGAGCCTGAAATTTTTCTCAAATGCTTTTAATATTACTTTAATCATCATGGTAATAAGATTTTAAAAAAAGAATGAATTAAAAGAAATACTTTTACTAGCTTCCTGTTTTTGATTGATGAGTATCATTTAACCCTGCCAGTGACAGACAAAATGCCTTCTCTTTTTCTGATTTTGAAGTTTCTAATCATTTTCATTGTTTATTTATTTAGAACAAGTACTATCTATGAAAAATCTTCATGAAAATATGTTTACTGTATTAATTTGATGGTAAAAGTAGACTCTTTTTTTTTCTTGCTATGTAGACCATCCCATTATTACCTAGCTGCGTATGCTTTGCTGTCCAGACAATAGACAGCGGTTATGGTCAGATTTAACGCAACTCATGAGAGTGATATAGATTTATGAGACTTTATGGAGAAGTTTGGGCCTTAAAACATCCTTAGTTAAAACCTGTTCTTTTCTTGCTGTGTTTATTCTTTAAAGAAGCTGGGGGCAGAGAAGAATAAAGTCCATGACAGATTCACTTGGGAAGCTATTTTATTATTCACGGGACCCATGCATTCTTTTCTCTCACATCCTTGGCAACACTTTGTCTAAATAGTATTTGTGCAAATGTGAGTTTTATTTGAATCTTTAAAATTCATGAACATTTTTCTCTATATATGAAGCCTACAAAGTTAATTAATTAATAAGACATTTGCTTTTTACCTTTAGTTACCGTAATAATTCTACCTGATATGATTATACTTTGTAACCTGCTTATAGCTGTCTGCAGTAGCATAGAGTTGTAGCAACTTAATGACATTTTAAAAACTTTCTTATCTTTAGTGTACACAGTAAAAATGAATAAGTGGCAACCAAGAGAATCTGAGAAACAATAGCATCCATTAATTATAGGACTACTCAAGAGGAAAAAACAGGAAACCAGCAACAAATAAGCTTAATAGCAAGAAACCAGAAGATAGAGAATACAGCACTAAGAAGCTAGAATGAAAAATGAGACTCCATTGAGCCCTGGTGACATAAACCACTCTGCATTTAATTGATAGATCGCAGGACTTAGCCAGACAGGTAAGCCTTCCAGGCTTCTAGGCTTCTTTCCAATTCTGCACCTGAGGAAGCTGAAAAGCCTTTATTTTAATAGCTTAGTAAATGATAGTTATCTGGTATCTTAGGTTCACAGGAGAGAGTTGCTATGGAGCTAAAAAGGATTATAATGGCACCCTAGATGAGGTTGGGGCTTACACACTGTTACCGAGGAGCTGGTTATGAGTCTGCCCTACAGGGATGAGCTGGAGAGAAGTCTTTAAATAAGATCCAAGTGAAATCAGATATGATCAGATTTAACTAAAACCGAAGAGAAATTTTGAGCAATCTTTGGTTGTGTAGCACATTCTTTGACCTCAAAAGCATTAGAAAATATATTGTATATTCACTGACTCATGTATATGCCATTTGTGTATGTGTGTATATATATGTATATATGTGTATATATATTGTATATGTATATATATATATATATGTATGTGTATATATATATGTATGTGTGTGTGTATATATATATATATATATATATATATATATATGTATGTGCATATATACATATATATATGTTGAAACTCCAATTTAGGCTGGTGTTTCAAAATGGGGAAAATTATTACTGAATACACTATGTGGTTTGTGCACACTTTCTAAAAATAAAGGACACAAATTCTAATTCCAGGAGTTGCTATTATATCTATACCTGAGATATCTACATCTATATCTGTATATATATATTTAAAATTTTTTTAACGTTTATTAATTTGAGGGAGAGACAGAGAGCAAGCAGGGGAGGCACAGAGACAGAGGGAGACACAGAATCCGAAGCAGGCTCCAGGCTCTGAGCTGTCAGCCCAGAGCCCAACGCGGGGCTCAAACCCACAGACCGCGAGATCATGACCTGAGCCGAAGTCAGTTGCTCAACCAACTGAGCCACCCAGGTGCCCCTATCTGTATATATTTTTAAGTCTATTTGCTTTTTGGAATATTAGATTTTAAACATTATGACATATTTGTGGCAAGAAAACATTTATTTAGGCCAGAATTTAAGATAGAAACATATAATTCACTGAGAATTTAAAAGTATATAATATATTGGAACATAATTTATACTTGTACTAATTGCTAGAGAGTCACTGGTCGACACACTTGGCTGTCACAAGCAGACTTGAGCATTTTCCCTGCCTCATGATTTAAGGGTCTTGCTTGACATTTGTAGTGACACAGGGAAGCAGGAACTTAGGCTTCAGGACAGAGATACCTGATGGGGTGGGAGAGGTTTTAAGAAAACTAAGTCAACTGCCAGAGCGAAGAGGCATAGGCTAATGAGGAAACACTGTTCAGAGATTTCAACATTCCCTGGGTTTTTCCAAGTTAGAAATGGCAAGATAGGGGTGAGAACCAGGCTGAAGAAGTATATTTCAACAGATGGGAGGCAGAAGAGGGTTGCGAATGACAAGAATTCTTTCTTTTAGTGAACTCTAACCAGGCTCCTCTGAGCCCTTTCTCCACTAGCCCTCAACCTTGACCTTTAAAGACTTGAATGAAACACTTATAGTTTCTAAGGCTGCATTCATTCAGAGGATAACCCAAGCTCTCCTTAAGGAGCCTGCTTGAGAAAACTCAGGGCTGCCAAAAGAATTTACTCTTTGTTCCAGCTTATACTTAAAGATAGGGCCCCTCTCTCAGTCTCCCTGGATTCTAAGAACCTAACTTCTATGAGTACTAGTTAACAAACCCAGGTGGCTTTCATATGGCCCATCATCCCCTTCATTCTACTGTGTAATTTTTCCCCTCTCCGACTCTACTGAGCCCCCACTCCCCCGCCCTGTTTCCTCCTTCTCTCTTTAAATGGCTTTAATCACCTCTGTACAAATCAAGTTGTGTTCAGTTCACACTGGAAACTTTTCCCTATTGCGGTAGTATATTACTAATTAAAACCTGCCCTCACTATTTGAAGTAGTGTCTTCCTACGTTTATCTTTGACAGGAGAAAGAGGAAATTGTTCACTCAGTACTGGGGATCCTCATCCATATGTAGTGGTGGCCTAGCCATCCAGCTCTCTGAGAGACGATGCTGTCATCAGAAGGAGGTGGAGAGAGGGAACTAGTATCCTTTTGGTATCCCATGGCACTTTTTAGTACTAGGTTGAGTGCATAAAAATATATTATATTGATGAGTTTAATCACAACATCAGCTTTATGAGAAAATAAGGCTTGGGGAGATTTAGAAATTTGCTGCAATTCAAATGGCCACTATCAGCTGGATTCTTCTGACCTAGGTATGTCTGATGCCAAAAGTTATGCGTGCCTTTCTCCACACTATTTCCATAGATGGCAACCACACAAATTAGAGAAATTGCACGAGGGATAAGAAATTAAAACTAAAGTTGACTTATACAAATTGGAAAAGTCCAGAAGGAAAATAAAGGACCTGGACACCCAAGGTGAGACAGGAGCTCAATTGGCAGGTCTGGGGCAGCTTCTTGAAGTTGAAAGACTTCAAGTTCAAGGTATAGGAAGCATCATGGAGGTGGGTATTGGGATCTGGGGCTTTATTTTGTTTATTTCTCTTATCAGGGCTCAGGGTTGGCTTCGAGAACAGGGAAGGGGGTGACTGTAGGGTTTGGTATCAGGAAGCTGGGTGAATACAGTCTGTGCTGTAAGAGTCTCTCAGATAAAAAGAGACTTATTACTTAAGGCATGTGAAAGTTATGTATAAGTGACTAGTCTACAGAGGACGCTTTTCAGTATCAGTTCCAAGGAGTGATTCCAGTTCATAGATTAAAAGATCATATATTTTTGTGTATAGATAGCTACCAGCAATATATCATCTCCTTTGAATATTCTGGATGCGAAGATTTATGACTGCAACTGCCAACAAGGTACCACATATGAGTGGTTATATTGCAGATATAATGCTGTTGAGATAATGTTTTTGGGCTAAAATCTTCCCATTGATTTATTTTCCTCGTTTCTTTTTTATTATCAAATTGCTCAATAAACTTGCAATAGATTCTGAAACATGTGCTTCTAAAATTGTTAAAGAGTTTTGAGGAAATTTGAAATTGCTCAGGTGGAGAGAGGCCATTAAGTTGTCTTTTAACTTCATTAAGGCAAGGAAAAACCTGAATCTTCTAGCAAATGATTAGGGCCTTTTTGTTTGTTTTTGTTTTTATTTTAACCTTTGTTTCAGGCAACATTTATAGAAACTCTTGTCTCACCCTAAACTCACACCCTCAATGATATCATTTTTTTAATTACTTTCTGAAAACTTTATGAAAATAACTTTTTGAAGTGACTTTGCAGGACAGGGTTCTGGGGTCAGAGATTTAAGGAGCTGAATGAGGGTGAAACACACTTGAATTGAAGTTGTTCCCATGGGCCCAGTAACATTTATTTATCTCTGGGCTGTATTCTCATGACCAATTCTTTTTCCTTCCACTCAATAGTACCATTTGAGTTCTCAAAGAAGAAGCAGAATATGTGGTTGTATTAGTGAGAATAATACTTGTTCACTCAGTCCAGGACAGTCCAGTTCCTAATGTCCAGTGGATGGCTGCTCAGGCAGACTCACATAGTGGAGCAGAAGATAGTGTGGCTACGTTTGCAACATGGTGACCTGTGATCCCACCAAGGGTGTGGACTTATGCGTGTCTATAACAATGTGAGGGAGAGTGGAAAAATGACAAATAGCAATTTTTTAGAATCATCAGAATCAGATAAATTAAAAAGGCCCCTGAAATCTTTATCTCCTCATACCCTTATCTCCTTGGTACAACTAACAACGGTTGCCTATAAATATAATTGCAATGAAAAACACTCAGGAGAGATGAATACTGTGACCATAAAATAATTATACTTTATGTAATCATAAAAATAGTTATATATATGTGTGTGTATATATATATGTATGTATATAACTATTTTTATGGTTATATAAATATGATATATATATATAATTGATATATAAAATTATATAATTGTGTGTGTGTGTGTATATATATATATATATTTTTTATTTTTAATTTTTTTAGACAGACTGCATGTGCGTGAGCAGGAGAGTGGGGCAGAGGGAGAGAGAAAGAGAGAGAAAGAGAATCTTAAGCAGGCTCCACTCTAACAGAGGGACATGACTCGGGGCTCAACCTACGACCCTGGGATCACAACCTGGGCCAAAATCAAGAGTCAGATGCTCAACCAACTGAGCCACCCAGACACCCCTGAAATTTTTATAGAAAAATTTTTAAAAAGCAAGAAAAAAGAGAAGACGGCAGATTTAATTATACAAAGTAAATCTTCATTTAATTTCTTGTTTATGTGTTGTACTTATTGGAAAAAGGGAGTGAAAAGTTTTACATAAGATTTGGTCAATATAATAGAGGTGTAGGGCTTGCCCAGATTTTCCCCCAATTCTATCCTAACAGACAGACTCAATGTCCCTTTTTCCTTAGTCAATGCTATGCTTAGTGAACACTGTTGAGTTAGATAAAATCATGTGCCAGATACTTTCTGAGTGTTTTACCTGCAATATTTTCTTTCATGCACACAGCAACCTTTAGTGGTAAATACTAATAATACTCCCATTTAACAGATTAGAAAAAAATGAGGCCCAGAGAGAAAGCTAAGTTTCAGCAAAACAAATAAGAAACAGAATATGTATATACAGAGTAAGAGCTTGTGCTTTACCCATTAATGTGACACAGCCCCCCACTGGGTTTACTCTTCCCTAGCTGGAAGCAACTCTCCCTCCTCTGAACTCTATCTAATCTCTTCTGCCTCTTAACACTTTGTATCCTCCATTACCGTAATCTACGTGCACATTTTATGTCCTGACAGCAGGAATAACACCTCAATCATGTTTTTAACTCTTCTTCTGTCATCCACATGTCATTCATTCAACACTTGTTGAATGAATAATGAAGCATTTCATTTCATGAGAAAGTCTCTTAAAAAAAAAAAAAGAAAGTGGAAAAAGAAAATCACAGCAAAAGTCAAAGGCAATTCTTCAAAATGTCAAATAGTAAAATAATGCTGGCTCAGTTTATTTACATAAGACACAGTTTCCTTGAAATAATATAATTAGATTTGACCAAACCATCGAAACCATGTGGATATTTCAGTTTTGGATGCACAAATGATAACATCAGTCCTAACTGCTTAGATATTAGCTCAGGGAAAATGCTTTATAGTGCAGTGCAGTGTTTCCATGGAATGGTTAACATTCTAGAAACCCTGAAATTATTGTTAATTTTCTTAGTGATATGGAAGGAAATATAAAAGTGATTAAAATGGAGATGATTGTTTCTAAAACCTGATAATTCTTGATATATGCCATAACTTTGGAAAACCCAGTTAAGACACATCTGTAAAGGAAATAGGCAAATGATGATGATTTATTTATTTATATTTTATCTATTTATCTTCTTTCATATCCATCTGACCATAGTATTATATTATTATTATTATTATTATTATTATTAATTTTAAATCCTGGTATTATTAACATACCATGTTATGTTAATTTCAGGTGTATAATATAGTGATTCAGCAATTCTATACATTACTCACTGTTCATCCCAATGAAATGTACTCTTAATTCCCTGTACCTATTTCACTCATCCCCCCACCCACCGCCCATCTGGCATCACCAACGTCTCTCCTTTGTTCATTTGTTTTGTTTCTTAAATTCCACATATGAGTGATCTATATGAGCACTTTAGAAAAAGCTGTAAAAGCCAGAAAATTTAAGAAAGTCAAAATTACCTACAAATGGTAAGCATGTAAAACTGGTAAAATCCAAATAACATCTGCAGTTTATTTTTATTTTTTATTTAATATAATTTATTCTCAAATTGTCTAACATACAGTGTGTAAAGTGTGCTTTTGGTTTTTGGGGTATATTCCTGTGGTTCATCACTTACATACAACACCCAGTGCTCCTCCCTAAAGGTGCCCTCCTCAATGCCTATCATCTACTTTCCCCTCTCTCCCAACCCCCATCCACCCTTCAGTTTGTACTCTGTATTTAAGAATCTTTTATGGTTTGCCTCCATCCCTCTCTGTTTGTATTTTTTCCCCTCCCATGGTCTTCTGTTAAGTTTCTCAAGATCCACATATGTGTGAAAACATATGATATTTGTCCTTCTCTGACTGACTTACTTCACTCAACATAATACCTTCTAGTTCTAGCCGCATTGCTGCAAATGGCATAACTTCATTCTTTCTCATTGCCAAGTAGTACCCCATTGTATATATGAACCACATGTTCTTTATCCATTCATCAGTTGATGGACATTTAGGCTCTTTCCATAATTTGGCTATTGTTGAGAGTGCTGCTATAAACATTGGGGTGCATGTGCCCCAATGCATCAGCACTCCTATATCCCTTGGATAAATTCCTAGTAGTGCTATTGCTGGGTTGTAGGGTAGTTCTATTTTTAATTTTTTGAGGAACCTCCACACTTTTCCAGAGCAGCTGCACCAGTTTGCATTCCCACCAACAGTGTGAGAAGGTTCCTGTTTATCCACATCCTTGCCAACATCTCTTGTTTCCTCTCTCTCTCTCTCTTTCTCTCTCTCTCTCTCGTCTTAGCCAATCTGACCTGTGTGAGGTGGTATCTCAGTGTGGTTTTGATTTGTATTTCCCTGATGATGAGTGATGTTGAGCATCTTTTCATATGTCTGTTGGCCATCTGGATGTCTTCTTTGGAAAAGTGTCTATTCATGTCTTCTGCCCATTTCTTCACTGGATTATTTGTTTTTTAGGTGTTGAGTTTGGTAAGTCCTTTATAGATATTGGACACTAACCCTTTATCGGTATGTCATTTGCAAATCTTTTCCCATTCCATCAGTTGCCTTTTAGTTTTTTTGATTGTTTCCTTTGGCATGCAGAAGCTTTTTATCTTGATGAGGTCCCAATAGTACATTTTTGCTTTGAACTCCCTTGTCCTTGGAGATGTGTCGAGCAAGAAATTGCTGCGGCTAGGTCAAAGAGGTTTTTGCCTGCTTTCACTTCTAGGGTGTTGACGGTTTCCTGTCTCATATTCTGGTCTTTCATCCATTTTGAGTTTATTTTTGTGTATGGTTAGGAAAGTGATCTAGTTTCATTCTTCTGCGTGTTGCTGTCCAGTTCTCCCAGCACCATTTGCTAAAGAGACTGTCTTTTTTCCATGGATACTCTTTGCTGCTTTGTCAAAATTTAGTTGGCTGTACATTTGTGGGTCCAATTCTGGAGTCTTGATTCTATTCCTTTGGTCTATGTGTCTGTTTTTGTGCCAATACCATACTCCCTTGATGATTACATCTTTGTAGTAGAAGCTAAAGTCTGGGATTGTGATGCCTCCCACTTTGGTTTTCATCTTCAATGTTACTTTGGCCATTCGGGGTCTTTTGTGGTTCCATACAAATGTTAGGATTGTTTGTTCTAGCTTTGAGAAGAATGCCAGTTCAATTTTAATTGGGATTGTATTGAATGTATAGATTGCTTTGGGTAGTATTGACATTTTAATAATATTTATTCTTCAAACCCATGAGCATGAAATGTTTTTCCATTTCTTTGTGTCTTCTTCAATTCCCTTCATAAGTTTTACCTCTTTTACATTTTTGGTTAGGTTGATTCCTAGGTGTTTTATGGTTCTTGGTGCAATTGTAAATGGGATCGGTTTCTTGATTTCTCGTTCTGTTGCTTCATTATTGGTGTATAAAAATGCAACCAATTTCTGTACATGGTAACATCTGGAGTTTAATTAATAGTTTATGTCATTGTTAATCTACTGGCTTTAAAAATATACTATGGTTATGTAACCTGTTTCATTGGAGAAAGTGGGGAGAAGGGGCACAGGGACTCTACTATTTTTGCAATTTCTTGTGAATCATAATTTCAAAATAAAAAGTCAAAAAATAAAATATGTTTACAATTCTATGACCCAGATATAAGAATTGTTAATATTTCAAAAGAGATTTTCAACACCTCTGTCTCAGAACTATGTGCATTTGAATAGAGAGAGTTCCAGAATCACATTTTAAATATGTTTCTGTTTATCTAGCATTGTCATCTATATGAGAATAAGTAAATTTAAGATTTATGGTAAGAAATGTTGTGTAATAAAGAAAGTAGTGTTCAAATAATGAGTTGTTTATTTGTATACAATAATAAGACTATCTATGAAATGACCGTCTTTATCAAATATTTCTCTTAAGTCTACATTTCATTCCCTCCCACTTTTAAAGGGCCTGATGCAAAGCTACCCCATTCCATGGGGAACATCCTGGGGAAATGACAGGAGAGAAAAAGGGGAGCACAGTTTCCTGGTTGTTATTTATAATTCTGTATTGTCTCATGTGTCCCCAAGATGGTGTTATTTGTTCCTTCTGTTTTCTAAGAGCATGTTTGCAACTTTTTTAGTGTAACTTTTTTCCTTTATTCAAGTTAATTATTGCAGCTGAATCTGTGAAATAAAGCATGCGTTTCTTACTGTTATATCCGTGCCTTATTTCTTTCTGCCTGTAAACCATAAGATGGCGGATGCAGAGAGTTGATTATGATTTGCTTACAGACAACTTCTTCCCTCCATTTTGTGTAAGCCAAAGAATTCAGTGTAATGGGTACAGAGAGGGATCATTGAGGAACTGAATTCTATAACTCATTTTTTAAAGAAAAATAATATTGTTTTCTGGAGATTTTCAAGAGAAATATCTCAAATGGGACCTGGGACTCCCCTTTTTAAATATTTTTATCTGAAAAGATATGTCTGTTGTCCATAATTAAGGCATTCTAGGATCACCATTCCATTTCCTGTGGAATCACTGCCCTTCTGAACAGAGGAAGACTGAGTGACATTCATGTATCTTAGAAGTAACACTCACTAGCAGTCAGGGAGGCTGGACTCTGGGCATCAGGTATTTCAGGATCTGTAATGAAATCTAGACTTTTAAAGTGGCATTGAATCAAGGACTGTTGGATTTCAGATATGAGATGGAAGATGAGGATGGGAAACCTGGTCACTGAAGATAAGGAGCCCGTTCCTATTTTTTGGACTCAGCCTACATCTCCTTATTAAATTTTTCACTAGCTGGGCTAGGCAAGAACTCAGATTTATATATAATGAGCGTTCCTTGCATAACAAGTTCATACAATGAAAATTCATACTCACTGAACATTTATTAAAGTGAAGTGACTGTATATCTCCTATTGCAGTGAAGCACTAAAAAAATAGTTGGAAGTGTTGTCGCTGTCTCCTGCCAGCAGTGGTAGTATTTGGGCCGGGGTGAGAAAACATTGTTGGTTGAAACAAAATCCATTTTTCTTGTTAAACTCCATTGTTCTGCATTCTCTTGGTAAATCTGGAACTAAGAAAAATCTTGTTCATGGTGAGCATTCTTTATGTGCAATTTGGTATTTTTATTACCAAGGTGTACTTTTTCTCTCTAAGATCAAACCTGAATTTTTGTCATTAAACTGTTTTTATCGGGGCGCCTGGGTGGCTCAGTCGGTTAAGCGTCCGACTTCAGCTCAGGTCACGATCTCCCGGTCCGTGAGTTCGGGCCCGCGTCGGGCTCTGGGCTGATGGCTCAGAGCCTGGAGCCTGCTTCCGATTCTGTGTCTCCCTCTCTCTCTGCTCCTCCCCCGTTCATGCTCTGTCTCTCTCTGTCTCAAAAATAAATAAACATTAAAAAAACAAAAAACAAACTGTTTTTATCAACAAGACGAAAGAAGATTTGAGATTTTTATGTGCAAGTGATGACATTACATTATACAAGACACTGATGCTGACTATGAAATGCTTAAGTAGATGTTTTTTGGAGCTCCTATTTCGGTTAAGGCACTAGAAATGCATTTCCCCCAAACGGAAAATAAAATAGGACAAGAAAATAAAAAACAAGATTGTATTTTATTGGCCAGTTTTATTTTTGGGCGTAAGTTTACTTTAGTTAAGAATGAAGATAGTTCTGTGTTGATAAATTAATATCTACTAGCTTTTAAAAAATACAGTTTATCTGAAAGTAATTAAAGATTATTCTAATGACAAAATTTTTGGAAAAGACGCATCTTCAGACATTCCTTTCCAAGCAATATCATCTTGCAATTATAAAAATGATAATTAACCAATACTGAACCTTCTTTGGTTGAAAAAATAAGCCTTTTTATGAATAATTAGGTGATTTTCAAGTTAGACAAGCAAGAGATTTAGGGGCAATTCCTTGGTTTTAAGAAGGCTTTCAGAGATACAGGTGTGTTGGCTTCTTTGTTTTATGTGATGACTAACCACCAAATGTTTGGGAATGTATATATGATTAACTGAAATATTTTGTTTTCTTTCTACGTAGGCTCCAAGTTTTCCATGCTAGTCATTTTTTGCAATCCCTATAACACAACTGAAGTGAATATACATAGTGTGGTATATATACAATA
The DNA here is from genome assembly GCF_023721935.1 of Panthera uncia. Lineage (NCBI taxonomy): Eukaryota > Metazoa > Chordata > Mammalia > Carnivora > Felidae > Panthera > Panthera uncia. The sequence continues at coordinate 39,830,085 of NW_026057584.1, forward strand.
TTAAGGTGAAAATCAGCCTCATATTGCTTTAGAACATTCATTTGTTTCTTATTGTTAATAAGAAATTAAAATATTAAAAGATTAACTCAAATCCTTTCATAAAGTTAACATAGGAACCAGGCAAAGTAACCTACGTCAATGGCAGGTATCCCTCTCACTCTGCTGTTTGTTTTACCACACTTCATAGAGAACCATCTCTCTGTCATCAGTAAATCAATAATGCTAATAATAATTCTAATGGTGAAAGACAACAGGCCCTCTTTCTCTCTACCCAGCACGACTAGAAAGAGGAGGAGTTCGTGGCAAAAGGGGGAATTAATGCTGCTGCTCCTACCAATTGCTGCCAGATTTTAAAAAGTAAACAGAAATGTCGACATTTATCTGTAATCCCTTGATTTTTTAAATGCTGAAAATTTGATTTTTAAAAATACACTGTGTAGACCAAACAGAACACTTCTACAGGCTGGATTCAATCTGTGCTGCAATTTGTGAAATGTGATTTAGAGAGTGTGATGCTTCAGGCCTACGTTGTTACGCCCTTGGGACTTACAATGCCTCCTTCTTACTTGAGCAGGAAGGCAAGCAATATTGTTGTAATTATTATTATTATTTCACACTCCTATTATGATAAAGGTTGCAGTGTTTTCTTAAAGCTCCACTGAAAATGTAAGGAAGAGTATCCTTAGCCAATATCCTAAGTTTCTTTGCTTGTTTTAAGTCCCTCCAGTACTAGAGGCTTCCAAAATTCTGATTTCCAACTGCTTTTCTCAGTTTATTATCATTTCCTCTGTTTGTAGAGTGTTTGGATGACTGGCTCCAATGTATCTTAACTAAAAGCACTTATAATATTCAGGTCATAAATTAGACTTGCAGTTTCTAAATGAATTTTGACTCGGGCATTTAACCTACCTGTGAATTTTATAACACTTCCCCATTAAAAAGGGAAAAATATAAACTGTTGAAAGATGATTGCTAGTTATTCAGCTGCATGTGGTAGTATGCTTAAAGATTTTATTTTCCTCAGAAACTACTACTACTTATAAAGCTCATCCATCATATGTAATGAGAGCTGTCAGGAATATTTAGTGAGAAATAGCTGCTTGATATGCTAATAGCGGCCCCTCAGTGAATTCATTTTGTTCTGCTTCTTGACATTAATGGTTTTCATAATCTAATGAATGATGTGTGCAATAGAAGCAAGGCCACAGGGAAAGATCATATAAAGTTAAAGTAGGGAAAATCTTTATCAGTATTTGCATCCATTTAGTGGAATGCATTTTATATATATCCATATTTATCTTGACTTTTACTGATTTCTACTTGAAGGTATCATTTGGAATGAGGGATTCTAGTTTACTTACTGCCAGTTTGCCTCCCCTAATGGTGCAGTTGCTTTGGCTTCTCATTTGGTCTGGTTAGTAAAAATGCTAGTGACGGGTGATTGCTTACATCCTCAGAAGTACATGAGAATTTTGAGTCCTTAAGATGCTACTGATTTACAAGCAAAAAGCAGTTGGAACCTGGAAGTGCTGATGCAATCAATAATAACCTGATTGGTTAAATCAGGAGTGCCATTCTGAGCTATTCTCTAGGGCTATGTGTGTGATTAATTTATATGAACTTCCTTTGCATTGTGGCTTTAAAAATGGGATGGATGCACATTTGTCAGGGACAGTTAAGTAGGGTGCTGCCTGAGAGTGGAGATGTAAATGACCTCTCAAGGTCCTTTCTAGCCTGTGATTTTATGAATCTATAGTAATCAAAATGGAGTCACCCAAATCAGTACTTATGAAAGCATTGTATGTGCTTATAAGGTTATCTATCTATCTATCTATCGACAGTTAGATATAGATGATAGATATAGGTATACATATAGATAGATAGAAATCAAGGGAGTCTCTAACATTTCTCAGCAGGTTTCAATTCCATTTTTAAAACAAGATATTTAAAATAAACATTTAAATGCTTTAAATGTAAATATTAACACGTTTTAAACTCTAATGACAACAATTTGTATTTTTTAAAAAAATTTTTAATGTTTGTTTATTTTTGAGGCGGAGAGAGACAGAGCACGAATGGGGGGAGGGTCAGAGAGAGAGGGAGACACAGAATCGGAAGCAGGCTCCAGGCTCCGAGCTGTCAGCACAGAGTCTGAGGAGGTGCTCGAACCCGTGAACCACGAGATCATGACCTGAGCCGAAGTCGGACACGTAACCGACTGAGCCACCCAGGCGCCCCAACAATTTGTATTTTTTAAGCTGAAGAAGTATTCACATATTTGAAGTCTTTTTTTTTTTTTTTTTTTTTTTTTTGCTAGATCTGTTACCTTGTATGAGTGGATTACTGTGAAAAAAACAGGGTACTTTTTAAAAGATAAGTAGAAGAGGCATCTTAATTCCTTGGCTCACCAAGAGAAGGACTTTTTTTCTAAGTAGAGAAAAAGAAAATTTTACCTTAGTAAATATCCAGGCTTTAATAAAGCAAATGAACAGAATTCATAGGCATCATAGGGCTAATTAATTTACTAATTATCATACTTTTTGTGGCCAATCACCCTTTTTCTCCTTCATTTTACAACAGATTTTATATGTGCATGCAGCACTTTTGAAATTGGGAAGTAAGTAGTAACTGACTTCATTTTCATCTGATTTTATGTCCTCTGGCCGTATAATGCTATACTTTACATAACCAACTATGTTGTGAACACTTAAGTAGTCTACATCATCTCTGAATGCCTGCGAGCCAGATTATCTTGGTTACAACCTAGACTTGCCAGCTGCGTGATACTGTCCAAAGCACTTAAATTCTCTGTACTGCAGTTTCCTCATGTGTGAAGTGGGGATTATAATGGAACCTTTATCAAAGAGTCGCTGTGGGATTTAAAAAGATAAAAGCCCTTAGAATGGAGCCTTACCTATTAGTCCTCAGAGTATATTGGCTGTATTTATTCATTTAACAAATATTCAACGAGTCCCTCCTTAGGTGCTCTTCTAGGGATGGGGACACTACAAAAAGACAAAGATAAAAATCTCTGATTTCATAGAACTTATATGCTTACAGTCTTAGGGCATTTATTATTCTTAAACTGTATTACAGAGTATTGAAAAGGTATGCAGTAGTGTTTACTGACCAAGGGATGAATGAAGGAGTCGATAAATGAGTGAATGAATAAATGAATATGTAAATCTGTGACCTACTTGCTCTTCCTATTTCCAAGGCAGAATGAACAAACATGAAATGTATGTTAACTCACAATAGGGACAATAATGAAAATAGCCCTAGAAATGGGCTACTGATCTGGCAGCCATAGATGTCATAGAAAGCCAGATTGGAAAGTGCCACATTGTGAGCCCATCAAAATGTATAGAGGAATACATCAACGTCTGCACATACACTCTTAACTTACCAGTGAGTAAGATATAAAGGATTTCTAGTAAACTTTTGGTCCAAAGATTATCTTCCCTCATGAATGTCTGCAAATGTACTCTTAGTAAGTCCTCGCTTGGATTTACGTACAGATACTCAGTCGTCCAGACATCATTTGTTGAAAAAACTGTTCTTCTCTCATTGAATTGTCTTGAGACTCTTTTCAAAAATAAATGTAAAGATTTAGTTCTAGACTCTCAGCTCCATTCCTTTGGTCTGTGTTTATCTTTTTGCCAACACCACAGTCTTGATTATTATAGTTTCATTGTAAGTTTTGAAATTAAGGAAGTCATCACAATTTACTCTTTAAGATTATTTTGGCTCTTCTGGGTCCCTTGCATTTCCATATGAATGTTAGGAGCAGCATGTTAATTTCTGCAAAAGTGCCAATTCCGATTATCACAGTGATTGTGTTGAATTCGCTGGACTGCCATCTTAATATTAATCCTTCTAATTCACGAACATGGGGTGTCTCTTCATTGTTTTTATGTTTTTTTTTTTAAATTTCAACAATGCCTTACAGATTCCAGTGTATAAATCTTGTACTCTTTTTGTTAAGTTTGTTCTTAGCTAATTTATTTGTTTTCATAGTATTGTAAATGGAATTTTTGATTTAGTTTCATAAATCACTTTTTTAAAGTTTATGTATTTATTTTAAAAGAGAGAGAGTGAGTGAGGGGGCAGAGAGAGAGGGGGAGAGAGAATCCTAAGCAGGCTCTGTGCTGACAGCACAGAACCCGATGTGGGGTTTGATCTCACAAACTGTGAGATCATGACCTGAGCCAAAACCAAGAGTCAGATGCTTAAGTGACTGAGCCACCCAGGTGCTTCTGAATTAATTTTATTTTTAGATTGTTTATTACTAGTGTATAGATATACATCTGATTTTTATATGTTGATCTTGTATCCTATAATCTTGCTGAATCATTTCATAGTTCTTAGTTGTGTGTATGTATATATGTGTGTATTCCTTAGGATTTTCTACATACATGACAATGTACAGAGATAGCTTTACCTTTTTGTTTCTAATTTAGATGCTTTTTATTTCTTTACTATTTTTTTAAATATGAATATCACCAAAAATTCTGAAATGTTAACACATTTAGCAACCAATATTTAATGGCATTGATTTTGTTCTTCCTTTGTATGTTACAAGAAAGGTAAAGGTAAGAGAGTATTTCCAAATTACATGATGGAAAAGAGTCAGTGAAAAAAGAAGCAAGGCTACAGGTGACCTACCTAGCTTGACTTTACTCTTTCATCTGGAAGGTACCCATTCCTTGATTACTTGGTCTCATTTTCTGTCTTTGGAGAAATTGGGAGGTATGGCAGAACTCAGTATGTCACCTTTTACTAAAAGTTCACAAAAGGATTTATGAGTAGGTTTGATTACTAATTTGTAGGCCTTATCCATTCTATCAACAGATTTAATTGGTGTTTCCATTTTCAATAAGAAATGCCAGCTCATGTAAGGCAATTAAATCTATTTTTCAAATCATAATTCTGAGTCACTATATCAACTCTATGAAATATAAATCTATCACATTTACTATGTTCACTTCATCCATGAATTATGTATTTCAATTGAGAAAGTAATTAAGTTTGCTTGACATGATTTACTTTTTTACAAATGCACTGGGCTCATTGCTCATGTTTTCATTATATTTCACTCATTTGTAGTTATTTTGGTTAGTGGTTTATGAATGATGCCACAAGAGATTGAAACTTGGCTTATAGGCAGCCTAAGAATTCTCAGTGACGGTTAGCAGTGAGCTTCCTCTCGCTCACTGTAGTTTCCTTAATTAATTTTTTTTCAAAGTTATAGATCGTGTAACAATTCTGAAAATTACATTAAGAGATTTTTATTAAAGACTGAGTGGAAAATATTTAAAATTTATTACATAGACATTACATTTTTCTGACTCTATGAATACCCATCTTTATCAGTATGCCTATGTTTCTAAATCATTAAGTGGAACATACATCTTGGATTTGTCTTGGATTATGTCTCACTCGTGTATCATTTAAATCTCTTTCCTATTCTGATATGGCAAAACAAAATCAAATTATGAGGATGAATTTTTGGGTGACTATTATATGTAAGGTGTGTAGGATGTAATTTCTGCCTGTGAAGAGGTTAAATTATCAATTTCATTTAAAAAATACTCAACATATTTTATTCCTTTATTTTTTGAATAGATTATATTATAATGTCTTTAGAGTCACTGTTTATTTTTATTGCAATATAGTCCAAATGCAAATCAGTTAACCACTCCCAGCATATAATTTTATTTCCTTCTTGACCTTCATATTATGAACTATTTCAAACATATACAAAAATAGACTGAAGAATATAATGTACTTCCATGTATCTGTCACACAGTTTCAATAATTGTAATCTCATGGCCAATATTTTCTCATATATACTCCTACTCATTTCCCCCTCTTCTGTAGGATTTTAAAAAAAATTTTCCATACCTCATCTTAATTTATTAATAAATATTTTAATATTTACTTCTTAAAAATGAAAAATGTTTTTAAAAATAATCACAATACCATTATAAGACTTTAATAATAATTTATTAATTCAAATATCTAGTCAATGATAAAATTCCAATTATCTCATAGATGTCTTATATATTTTAGTTATTTAGGTTATATGACCTTCAGTATTTTCTATGGTTAGACTTTGCTGATTATCCTTAATTGATTAAAGAAATGATTAATATGAACATTATTAATATGTTCTAGTCTCTGTACTTACTCTGTTGGTAGTTGGATCTAGTGGACTGAAAGATTCAGGAATTTTTTTTTTTTTTTTTTTTTTTTGTCAAGTCCACTTCATGGGCGGTAATATGTTCTTCCTTTTGGAGACACAAAATATCTACATGGCTTTCTTTTCATGATGATAATTGTTGATGTGTAATATCTATCCATTAATTTGTTAAAAGTTGTTTGTGTGTGTATACATACAAATACGTATAAATTATAATATAATTTATATAAAGTTACACCCACACGTTCTCTCTCTCTTTCTCTGTCTCTCACACACACACATACACACACACACACACACACAGAGAGAGAGAGAGAGAGAGAGAGAGAGAGAGAGAGAGAGATTCCTCATTTATCAGCTTGTGTTATGTGTAAAGCATGGGTACTATAAATGAGGACCCCATTTATGCATGGAGGAATACTGTAGTTTTGATTTCTAAGAGTGACTTTTCTACCCACAGAGCCACACAAATGCTATCCTTGTTTTGTTTTCTTACACAAGCTTATGGAGTAATTTTTTCTGTCCCATCATGGGCACTAACTTCTCCTTTGCTTATTCCTTTCCCTAATGTCTTATTCTAAGACCCTCATAAGCCACTAGCCATGAGTTGCTGTCCACCACTCTGGCTTTGAATTCTTTCTTCATTAACCAGGGATATCCTATTCCTCCTTTTGAGGTTAGCTATTAAAAACATAATAATATTTATTTGTGTTTTAGATTGAGTGTTTTTCTGTATCAACTCAGTCAGCCATATTTCCTAGAAGTTTTCTCAACACATTGTGTGTGTGTGTGTGTGTGTGTGTGTGTGTGCACGCATATAACACTTTCCCTGAGATCAGATATCTTTCAAATGTGTAAACATATAATGTAATACAAACATCCTTTTCTTTAAAAAATAATCCCAATTATTCATACAAAACCTCTACTCATTTGAAGTAATATGACCAAAGATTTTGCTTATTTAATATTATGTATTACAATGCACTTTAGTTTTATAAGAATCCATATTGTATGATGGATCTAGATTACTAAAATGTACAAATATATAGTTGAAAACACAGACAGAAAACATTTGCCCCTACCTGAAGAAATTTAAGATCATGATTTCCTACATATTAGGTTCTTCATGTAAATCCTAATAGGAATTATTAATCCATGACTTACATTATTTTAGTATTCTAAAATATCAAGTCTTAAATTCAAAAATTAAAATTCACAATATTTAATTAATATTAATGATGCCGTTTTTTGTATTGACTCATTTTTGCACCAAACAGTACATCAGATTGATCAGTTCTATTAATGTTACTAGAACTCAGTCCCCATGGATGTCCTATCACTTCAGTGGCTGATGATTCCTTTATATCACCTTTTAACACTATTTCTTGTGTCATGGCTTTTGGACTTCTTAAATTTCTAAAACAGCAGGCTATGGAGGAATCATTTACATTGAAATTGAATATTTATTATAGCAGGCTGCTAATTTTTAAAGTTCAATAGCTCTCTAGTGGCCTCATAAGAGAGTGTAACTACCTCTAAATTATTACATTGCAATAAATATGGAAATGAATGTTCTTATTATATCTTTTTCTTCTTCTTACCTGACAGGAAGGAACATTATAGATGGCTTTACATCATCAATAACTAAGAGAAAATCAGATAGATGTTCTATTTCATAGATCCTTTCTTGGTTCCATCAGATACCTATTCATTAGTTTGTTTAATGACTTCCCTTTGAAAAGCAATGAAGCTGAACTATTTCTCCTTCACCAGTTATCAAAAACACATAGCGTGTTACTGTATTAAAACAGATATCCACCATGTCAGATTCTGCCCCACATTGATTGGGAGCAAAATATACAGACAGGAGAAACAAGCAGTATTAAATAGGACCTGGGTTTTAGGAAACCAAATTGTGACTCCCTGGGAAAGACTGATATGAACATAAGTATGATCAACTAAAAGGAAATATCACAGAGCCAGTCCAGTTCCAGATCAGAAGGAGAGACCTGGTATAGTAGAGTGGGAATAGATACTTGAGTTTCTTGAAAATAATAGCCAAAGTGTAAGTACATGTCTTTGTTCATTGTGTTTGAATGTCATTACAAGTCCACATACTTATTACAAAAGCTCACTTATAATGCCAAGAATGTTATTAAGACTACTTGTTGCTTGCCTCTATGATGGGAGCCACCTTTGCCTTTAACAGCTGTCCTCTAATGTGGTTCCATGAGGTCTGTCTGTTTATCAGACTGTTTATCAGTCTCAGGAGTTAGAAACTGATGAAAAGTGGGTCTCGTTGATTCTGAAGACCCATCATGGTAAGAAAGTTAAGTTCACTTGTACACTATTTCTCCACCACATATTTTTATATTCAGTTATCTATAATTTTGCATAATATTTCTTACAAGATATGAAATAATGGGAAACAGACATACACAGATACTCACATGACTTATAGTTACAGCTGTTCAGACCCATGTATTGGTACATTCTTAGAAATGAACATTTCAAGTGGCACCTGGATGGCTCACTTGATTGAACATCTGTCTCTTGATTACAGGTCAAGTCATGATCCTAGGTTCATGTCTCTTGATTTCAGCTCAGGTCATGATCCTGGGTTGTGGGATCGAGCTCTACTTGGGCTCTGCACTAAGCATGGAGCTTGCTTGGGATTCACTATCTCTCCCTCTGGCCCTCTCCCCTGCTTGTGTGATCTCTCTCTCTCTCTCTTTCTCTCTCTCTGTCTCTCTCTCTTTCTCTCTCTCAGTTAAAAAATGTTTTTTATAAGAAGAAACATACATTTTGAAATCCCCTAATAACTTTCCTTTATGCTACGTGGGGAGAGACATCAGACATCCAGAAATTACACATAGGAAAAAGAGAAATAGTAATGGAAGTCTTCGTGGGGTAATGAGAATGGTCAGGAAGAAGCAAAGTGTAAAGTTCCAGCTTTCTAGCTGGGTTTCAGAGCTGAGCTTTCTGAATGGCAACGTCCTCTCTTGCCCTTCACATCCAAGTTCCAAGAACTTTCAAGTGTACCTATTAAGCCCCCTTCAAATCTGTATAGTTGTTTCTATTGCTATCTTCTTAGTTCTTGACACCTTCTTTTCTTTCAAAGATATCTCTGAGCACCTCTTAAGTACCATTTCCACTTACATTTCTCTCCTTTCTCACAGCCCATTATTCCCATTGTATTCTAATCATTTACAAAAAATATGTGATTATTTTATTCTGTGTGTAATATCTTTCAAGCAATTCTGACCTAGAGTGAAATGTAAAAATACTCTGACCTCAGTCTATTAACCTTCTCCTACTAATAACCTTCTCCTACTAATAACCTCAGTCTATTAACCTTCTCCTACTAATAACCTTCCCTCTCCTCACTGGCAAAATAATCAATAGGATCTTTGCAAATGGTCCTTCCTTTGCCTGGAATACTCTTTCCCCTACATTTTGCCCAAGTAAAGATTTCATTTTAAATGTGATTTTCTTAGAGAAGCTTTTGCTTCATTTCTCACATCAATGATGATCTTACTTCTCATCAATTATTTTTCTTCTCAGAGTACTTTGGTTAATTTGTGATTATAAACACATGATATGATTCTTAAAAAATGTCTATCGTAATTGAAAATTAACTCCTATATCTCCAGGACGTAATAGGATTTTTGCACACAGAGTGCTCAGGAGAGAGTTGTTGAATGGGGGGGGGAGGGGGTCGGGACATCTGAGTGAGGGAGGCATGTAGGTGCTTTCATCTTCCTTGGGGTAATGGTGGTTGAATGAAATGATGATATCGGTTATCATCCTTAGCCTTAGAACCATGTAAAGACTATTTTCCTTACCTTTTAAATGTTCAAAATTATTTTTAGTTAGTACTTCATACCTTTTCTAAAAATGAAGGGAAGACCAGTAAGTGCGAGTTCTTGCATGCTTTTTGGAACCAGTTAGGTTATGATTGATAAAGCAGTATCATCTGACAATAAATTTCTAGTTTGGTATTATCTGTAAACAACTTGAATTTTAACTAAAGCAGAAATATTCACAGTGGTAGGCAATACAATAGTTCATATAATGGTATGACTCTATGGGCATCACTTTGACTCTATGGGCAAAGTGATTTTGCTTGATTAAAAATGTTAACTTGGTATAGAGGAATAAATTGTAACACATCTCCAATTAATGAAACTCCCAGTAAAATTAGACTTTCTCCATGCAGATATGAATGAATTTTTTAGAATTATATTGGAAAATGCAGCTCATAAAATAAAAGTTTATTTTGTCATATAATACAAATATTGTATTTATGGTACATAATTATTTGTGGCCATGGGTGAGGCAATGAGAATGTATGTCATAAATGTTACTACTTTCATTTTACCATAATTTATTTCTTATTTTCTTATTTATTATTTCTTATTTTCTTATTTCTTATATTTATTTTCTCTATAAAAATAGGACCCAGTAAACATTTGGTGCATTGTTGGGTTGGTGAGGGAAGTTTCTACAGTAGGGTTTTCTGATTGTATAAATATTCTATATAAAGCATGGGAAAGTTGGAACTAAGGTGGTATAATTCTTGAGCTATTCCAGATGTCATCTGTCCTTAAGGATTTTTCTTCATCCACTTGCTCACATTTAGTGTGGATCAGTGAGACTATGATAGTCTTAGATGTATTTGTTGATATTTCCACACCTTCTCCTTCTGGGAATATAATAGGATTCCATTTCTCTGTCTCTGTTTGTTAGATGTGGTCTTGTGAATTTATTTGACCTAGTAAATATGAATAGAAGTGACACATGTCACTTCTGGGATGAAGCATTTATGAGAAAGTGCTCAATTGTTCATGTTGATGTCCTCTGCTATGGTAAACAATGGTGATCCAGATAATGGAGTTTTCAAATAACTCTGGGTCCTTGAGGGAGGATGATATGGAACAAATCACTTTGTTGACCCAAGATTATGTGTAGCATGAAGAAGAAATAAACATTTCTGTTTAATGCCACTGAGATTTGGGGGTTGTTATAATTGTCTCATCTAGTCTGTTCTGCCTGATACAAAAGTTGGTACTAGAAGGAAGTTATTGCTATTAAAACACACACACACACACACACACACACACACACACACACACACATACACACACACACACACACAACTAAACCAACAACAGCAAACCTTGAAACATATATCATTGGTTTAAGGGTCAAATGGAAGATGGAAAAGAAACTGTCACCAGAGACTGAGAAGATATATCTCATGGTAAAATATTTGTAAAATTTATAATCTCTAGTAAAATGAAAGGTAAAATTACATACCTAAGGATTTTATTGCTGTAGGGAAAAGAGTAAAAAACACGGTGGTAGTGGTGTGTGTAAGTTGCTCTTTGTCAAGTCATGTTAAAAAAAAAGAGTTCAGAAAACACTTGCTTAGTTTGTAAACATTTATGCAATGGATATAGCCCACAAATTGAGGGAGTGGTGGGTGGTATGATGTGTCAGTATAAGTTGATCCGTTGTAACAAATATACTATTCTGTGGGGGATGATGATAATGAAGCAGGATATTCATGTGTCTGGGGGTATGGGTAAATGGGAAATCTCTAACCTCCTCATTAATGCTAAGTTTGAAACTGAACCTGCTCTAAAAAAGAAAGTCTTTATAAAGTATTTGGGTAGGAGGAAAGGAAGTTCTTCTGGTTTCTCCACTGCTATTTTAATATAGGATGTTGCAAAGATTTTAGCTTTCACTGATCAGAAATATATCAAGACAATCTATTTTAGTTGTGTTTTCTATCTTACAAATTTCAAATCTCCTCAAACACTTGGTATTGGACAGATAAAACTGCCTCAATAATTTAATTTAACTGATTGGCAAACTTTTTTTGGTAAGCCCTGTCTTTCCATCGATACCGATGATGTTTATTATTTCTGAAATGACTTATATACTTGAAGTATTTATTGATAGTTGTTAACTTGTGTTTTTGTTTTTTGAAAATTTATTTTCTGTGTTACTTCAAAGCCTAGGAAAGTTTTTCGAACTCATTGTCTCTATAATGTTCGTGATACTAATCTAAAGGAAACTAAACTCATCTCTGTTGTTCCACAGCCTCCCCCCCCCCCCCAGTCTCCTGTCTGTCTATGGCACGGCTGTACAATGACACCACTTCTAGAAAAGGAAAACAGATTCAAGTTTAGATAAGTGTAGATATGTGCTTCATTTAGGGAAGTGACGATCTGGGCTAAATGTTCATGTTCGGTAAGATGAAAGTGGATGGTTTAGAGCAGCACCTCTCAGCCTCAGCACTGACATTCTAGGCTGCCTAATTCTTTGTGGTGGGGTGCTGCCCGGTGGAGAGTAGGATCCTTGTGGCATTCCTGATCTCTACCCATTAGAATTCTATTGGCCAGGAGAAGTCCCCAGTGTGACACTCCAAAGTGCCTCCAGAAATTGACAGAAATCTCCTGGGAGACAAAATTGCCCTCCGTTGAGAACTACTGTGCTAGCTAACATATATATATATATATATATATATATATATATATATATATATATATATACACACACACACACACACACACACACATATATATATATATATAAATTAGGTACAATGTTTATATATGCTTAGAATATCATTATGTTTGTGAAATGATAATTAGAATATTCTGCAGGGTCACCCAGAAATACATATTTAAATCTAGAAGTATCAAATGTATGATGAAACAAAATAAACAAATTCTTAAGCTGTAATTTCATTTAAATGAATAAAGAAAAAGAAAGATACTCTTCAGAGATTTATTTTCTCATTGTATTAATTTCTGTTACCTCTTAAACAATACCAAAACTTTCAATAGAAAAAAAAAAGGAGGGGTGCCTGGGTGGTCCAGTCCGTTGAGCATCCAGCCAGCTCAGGTCATGATCTTGCTGTTCCCGAGTTCAAGCCCCATGTTGGGCTCTGTGCTGACAGTTCAGAGCATGGAGCCTGTTTCGGATTCTCTCTCTCTCTCTCTCTCTCTCTCTCTCTCTCTCTGTCTCTCTATGTCTCTGTGTCTGTCTCTCCCCCACTCATGCTCTCTCTCTCAAAAATAAATAAACATTAAAAAAAATTTTAAAAAGGAAACTGGGAGAGCATAATCAAATATTCAGAATCAGTTAGCTGGGATAGGAAAGTGAACACTCACAGGTACACATTCACCAACATTAAATGGGAGCTGTGCATCCAAATTTTGTTAAAATTATGCACATTTTGCTATTTTTCCTTTATAAATGTGCAAGAAACATGTGGATGCATATTTCTCTAATCAGCAAACTTTTGTTAGAAGCCCTAATAAACTAAAAAGAGAACATGCCTGCACGCTCTGATATTCCACAAATTTCCTTAATCACATTCAATTTTTCTCCATTCTTTAAACACATTTAATCCCCCCCTCCCAATTTAAATTAATGTTTTCTTTGCAGGGCAAGACAGGTTCTCTTTGATGAGTCAAAAAACATGTTACTCTGGTACCGTAAAATAGCTTTCTCTTCCCTCACTGTATGCCTATACAGCCCTCTCTATTTCTGAACACTGAGGAAAATAAGATTTTCAGAAGTGGAAACCAAAAGGAGAATAGCATCTGATAACAATAACACATAAGCACTAGTCTGAACTTGAACAACTTGTGTTACATCTGAGTGAAGAAAATATCTACTTAGTACAGAAGAAGTGTCATATGTGGTTTCAGAAAACCAACGAAAAACAAAGCTAACAGCAAGGGCTGTTAGCACAATCACAGCAATCCAGTATGGCTTCCTAAACTAATTTGTTGTTACCTGATGGAAAGGAACAAAACAAAAAAAGAATCTCCAGCATGTCACCTTTCATTAAAATTGTGTTTCTCTGAGATTTTGTTATTTGCAATTGCTCATCTGTTAAATTAAAACTTTTAATTCTTCACAGTTTGTCACCTTTTTAATTCTGGTCTGTTGACATGTACTTTTTTTTTTTAATATAAATCCAAAGAAAGTTCAAAATGCAATTTGAAAGCAAATTAGCGATTTTGCTGGCTGCTAAAAAAAAGAAAGCTTCATGCTTCATCTGTATTGTTTTAAGTATGCTTTAAAAAATGAACCAGCCATAGAAAGAGGTTGTTCATCTGTTTCTTTCCTAAACAAATGCAACGTTAGCCAATGTAATGGGGTTGCTAGTAGGTTAAAGGTCTTTCCCTGTCATTTCTTCTCTTTTGTTCTATTTCAGAGGACATTGGTGATTGGAAATAAATACTTGAAGCAAACAAAAATAGGCAACAAAGAAATTTTGATATAGTAAGGAGCAGGACAAGCAAATAGAAAATAACAAAGATGTGTAATAAAAAATATAAAGTGAAATAACATATATTAAGCTAAACAAAAATAGAAAGGTAGATACAGGATATTTCTAGGGAGTTTAGAAGATTACAGAATTACAAATGCTCAAGACACATGAAAAATATTCAGCATCACTAATAATGAAATAAATGTAAATTAAAATAAAATGGTGAAACTTGGTTTGGCGAAATTTTTAAAAGTTAAGGGGCAACAGTGCCAAGAGTGTGGATTTTAAAAATGAGATCTTTTTTGTACTGTTGATGAAAATCTGGGTTGCTGCAACATTTTTGCAGAGTTTATCAACAGTTAGGAATATATTCCTGGAAAAATACAATGATTCATATGCATATGTTCAGTGTAGCATTGCTTGAAATCTCAAGAGGAGATCTGTGGAGTAATACTTAAAAAATGTAATATAAATAGTAGGTAGTGCTTCCCCTTCCTTTTTAAAATAAGTTGTCTCTGTGTATGATCTTAGAAAATGTCCATCATCAAGTAATAATAGAATCAAATTGCAGACCTGTAGGTATGCATGTGTTTGTATGTGTATATGTGTGTATGTATATATATGGTTGTTAGAACTACAGTGAATATAAAGTACCGAGTACATTTGAAAAAAAAAAAAAAACAGAACAAAGAATCAATAAATATTCACCACCAGCATGAGTGTTGCTTGTGCCACTCCTACCACCTACCACCACCTGGAATTGACCAGGGGCCTGTCAGACACATGCATCCTAGCAGGAGCTGATTTAGGAATTACTTAACAGAAGAAAATTGCAATTTGTGTTTAGGTTAGCACAGACACAGAAGGCTCAGAAATATTGTGTGCAAAAGAGCTCAAGGACAGAGAGAGTTCAGCGCACTGAATCATCCCCGAGAGCGGTGTTATTTTAACCCTTTTGAGCCGGCTCTTTTTCATTCTCTTGGGCATTTTCAGTGCTACTGACAGGCGACATGTGGCATTCACCTGCTATTTCCAAGCATCATACTGTATGTATAGGGTAGATAATGAAGTCACTCGCTTGATTTGAAACATTAGTCCAAACTTCACCCAGAAAATGATTCAGGAAGCTCCTTGGTACTTGCTCTGAGTTTCTTTCTTTCTTTCTTTTATTAAATTTTTTTTTACGTTTATTTATTATTGAGAGACAGAGAGAGAGACAGAGCATGAGCATGGGAGAGGCAGAGAGAGGGGAGACACAGAATCTGAAGCAGGCTCCAGGCTCTGAGCTGTCTGCACAGAGCCCGATGCGGGGCTTGAACTCACAAACCGCGAGATCATGACCTGAGCCCATGTCGGGCGCTTAACCAACTGAGCCACCTAGGTGCCCCAATTGCTTTGAGTTTCTAAGAGCTAGTTTGGTGGAGAGTGAGGGAACTAGGGACCTTTCTGTTGTATTCAGCTAGCAACTAAGCATTCCACTATGAGGCTATGTGTGTCTTTTGAGGAAAGAGTTATTAATTCTGAGGTTCTCTTAGGTCATGCACCCTGGCACCAGGTCTGAGCCTTACCTCTACTGTTCCTCATCTCTTTCCATTTGGTGGTATGCAGATGTGTAGAAGAAGGTACCTTTGGGACTTCCCTCCATGAGTTTTTAAATTTATTTTATTTTATTATTTTATTTTAATTTTAATAGGCTTGAGGTCTTTTATTACTTTTTTTTTTTTCACATTTACCATGCCATGAATTCATAAGGAATGGGTTCCAGCAGCTCAGGCTCCTTTCCATTGGTTCTCACGAAGTGTGCTTCTCTGGGTGGAGTAGGCTGGCTCTTCATTTGAACCCAAGTACCTTTCTCGTTTGCTTTCCTCTTTTCCTCCTGATCATTTTCCTTCACATGCTTCAGGAAGCTATCTTGGCTCTTTGAGTGCTTAATAAGCTCAATACATGCATTAATTCTCTTGGCAAGAACCTTGCCCTTAACTTGTTTATTTACAAAAATGCCAACAGCATGCTGGGTAACATTGTAGACTCTTCCAGTTTTGCCATGATAACATTTGTGGGGCATTCCTTTTTGAACAGTGCCCATTCCCTTGATGTCCACAATATCACCTTGATGCATGTATGTGGCCAATGCAACAAATCCATATTTTCTAAAAAGGCCTAAAGAACAGATAGCAGGTACCTCTCCTCTTCCTTTGTGTTGGTAATTTTGGCAAATTACTGGAAGATGGGGGTGCTGGCCAAAAAGCCCTCCATGAGTTTTAATCTTTCCCCCGTGGTAACAGTCAACACCAGAGAAGCTCCTTTCTCCAGGACCAGAGCCTGGGAGACTGTTGCTTTCTCAGCCACAAATCTAAATCATTGACTGAATTGTGGGGCTCTTCCTTCACTATTGCTCTTAACCCTGGGAGACACATTTATTTTCTTCCTTCAAAGTAGATCAAATATCTCATTTTCATTATCCTTCTATAGCTATCATGGCATAACATGAACATTTAAAATAAATTGAACATGCTAATTGGGAATGTGACTCTCAGATAGCTCTTAATTTCCCACCAGTAAAATGATAAGGCACAATTGACAAAGGGAAGAGTGAGTTTCTGCAATTTGTGTTGTCAGGTTTCCAAGTAAGAGTGGAGGCTGATTTTAAAGTCAAGAATTAAAACATATGAAAACATTTAAATATATGAGTTTGAATTTGACATTTTACTGTTCGTTCATGGTGGGCACATGTTGTAGCTAATTTTGTTTTAACCCAGGGTGAATGGAATTTGGTTTTTCTGTTTGCTGTATTGTGCTTCAAGCTATTTTGAGTTTTTATCTATAAGCATTTCTTTTGAGCATGCCCGGACCTAACTGACATTGCACTGATATCCCAACATAATCATTGGGGGTGGGACAGACTGTAGGAGGTGTGGAGGAAAAAAAAAAGGGGGGTGTTTTTGAATCTCTCATTTTTTCTTGATTTTGGTTTCTCATTGTCTGCTTTTTAAAAATTTCTTACCAATAAGCTTACTATAATCTAGTTATTGTTTTGTTTTAACGATGGGGCAAGAGCAAAATGAATAAGAGCCAATATTTTCTTTTTGTGAGGGCCTCCCGCACCCCATCCACCTCAACTTGGAACAGGGTGACTTGGAGACCGAGGGCTCTGAGCCTGAAGCTTTCACAGCATTGACACAGGATTGAAGGACTTGGGGGAAGGAGAAAATTGGACCCTGAGAATCTGTCCAGCTTTTGTTCAAACAATCAATGAGAAAGATACTGGCCTTTTATGTTCTCAGCAGTCTCTTTTGAACAAACAGAGGCTGTCAGACTTCTGATTTTTTTTTTTACCTTGTTGATTTTCTTTTCTGAAAAAATGGTACAGTACAAATAAGAGAAAATTCTCAAAGACAAGTTGGATACTGGAGTCAGTACTGCCATCAAGGCACTGATACCAAGGCTCTGCGTGAGTGTGTTCGATGTCACAGGAAGAAGGAAAAATAGAAGTACTGTGATTTGACCTTCCTGAATAAACACACAACACAATTTGAAGACCTAGTTGGACTATTTTTAGCAAGATAAGTTTTACACAGTAATAATGCATTCATAGTTAATGTTGAATAGAAATGTGACCTTCTTGCTGTCAGTTATTTTGCTTACAAGCTATATTGCAGCACTTTGTAAAGTATCTATTTATAAATTGATACATCTGACATTGAGTTGCCCTTTTATTTACTTATTTATTTTGGTTTAGGCACTAAATAAGAAAGACAAATCAGTTTTTGTTTCTTTACTAACTTAGGGTATGATAAGGTTGGTAAACTTTAGTTCAAGCTAATTTTACCAATGATACTGCACTTTTAAGATCTATGGTTATTCTAGTGGAAAATTGGTTGTAATAAGGTAAATATTTATAGGCACCTAGACTTTTTAGAACTACTCATTCTTATGTTTGCCTTTCCGACTAGTCACATATTCTATACATACTATTTTACAATTATTTATTCTTTGTTTTCCGTATATGTGTAGAGAACACTGGGCTAAAAACTTCAGTGAATGTATGACCACAATCCAAATAGATTTATGGGCTAAGAGCTCTCTGAAGAAGCTGTTCTGTCTATAAAATGGAGAGGGTAATATTCTGAAGATACAGATTAATGCATGAAAATATTTTAACCTAAAGTATAATAATGTAGCATTTTTAAGGCAGTTAAAAGACTGGAGAAATATGTATTTGTAGTTCATTCAAAAGGACATCCTATGTGAACATCAAGGTTTTATATGTGTGTGTGTGTGTGTGTGTGTGTGTGTGTGTGTGTGTGTCTATGTGTATAAATGTATATATGCACATGTATATAAAACAATGTATATATCTGCATATAATTTATGATTGTAGATTGCCATGTACACTTAAGAAAAATCATATGTGTCAAATATGTCTATGTGATTCTAACTTAATTTGAGTTTACTTATGTAGGTGAGTGTGTATTTATATATTCGCTTACTCTTAAGAATATGTTTTTCTGGAACTTTCCCTGTATGTTGGTACTTACAGATGTTGTGGCCTAAGCATATTGGTGATAGATTTTATTAAGGTGTGGTATTGAGAGGTATGGTAGAAATAGTACTGGATGTAGAGTCAGAAAACTAGTTCTGAGTCATGGCTAGGTCAAATACTCTGAGACCTTTAAGAACTTAAATCACTCTTCTGCAATCTATTGGTAATCTAATAGGTAAATCTATTACCTAGTATACAGAACTATTGGAAAGTTTAAATGTGATTATTCTAATGAAGGTGCTTTATAAGACCAAAAGTGTCATAATGCCACTTATTATCTCTATACCATTTTTTCTATGGCAAGTTTTAGGAATGGTGAGTGAGGATATATGATATGGTAGTACCTAGAGCAGGGCAAAGGGGGCAATACTTTAAGGAGTGAGGATTTACGTACGTCCTCTTCTGGAGGGCAGAGTCTCTACTAAATTATTCGTAATTCTCATTCATGGGAGACTTTTTTCCCCCCTTGACTTGCTTATTCATTCCACAATTCATATCAGTATGAACGCATGGATATTTATTTCATTATATGTTATAATCCAATGTAATTTATTTTCTTGCTCCATTTGTTCCAGTTCTGGCATTGGGGAACTCTTTCAGTTAGCCTTTACCTATTATTGTGTGGTTTCTTTTCTCTTCCTTCCCTTCCTCCCTCCTTCTCTTTCCTTCTTTCCTTCCTTCCTTCCTTCCTTCCTTCCTTCCTTCCTTCCGTATTTCTTTTGCATTTTTTACTTTTTGGCACTACAAGATGTTTCAGACTCTTCTTGTATATTTCCTGTGCCGGACCTAGAATCTACTATTTCTCCAAAAAGCTGTAGTTCCCTCTATCAGAGAATGGTGTTAGAAACCAAGATCTGGGTGCTAGGTGTCCTTGTTAAATCGAGGTGAAGCTGCATCTAGGGCCTCTTGGCTGGCCACAAAGTATATATGTGTGCATCTCTGCCAATTTATAAATATTTCTCTATATAACCCAGTATATCTATATTAAGTTAAACATGGTATTTTCAACTTTAATCCATTACCACATAGATTATTCTAGTCCCCTCCTCTTCCTTATCTGTTAGCTCCAACTCCAATAATGAGAAGCCTGGCTTCCACCATTTCACTATGAGTTTACTCAGTTGTTCAGTTCCGGTGTACATGTGTAGCAGTATCAAAATTGTTAACCTATTTCTGTTAATTTTTCTGCCACTGGATAAAGATGTTCAGATTTCTTCCTATGTTTAATCTTTTACATTCTTATCCAGTCACTTGTTTAGCTCTCTTCTCTCTTTGCTCTACTACTATCTTTGGCTTCACCTTAAAAATCCTCTAAATACCCTTCCTCCCCATTTACATATAATTTCTCCAATTAATAAGTTTTAATTGTTAATGTTTATTTATTTACCTTTAGTGAGAGGGAGGGAAAGAGAGAGGAGAGAGAGAGAGAGGAAGACAGAGAATCCCAAGCAGGCTCTGTGCTGTCAGCATAGAGCCTGACCCGGGGCTCAATCTCGCAAACCATAGGATCATTACTTGAACCAGGATCAAGAGTCGGTCACTTAACAGACTAAGCCACTAGGCACCCCTCCAATTAATAAGTTTTAGTTTTGTAAGATTATGTCAAGCTGTTCGGCTATCTTTTTTTAACAGGTCTCGATTACAAGGAACTATTCATTTAGTTAGTATTACTCCAGAATAAATCATTAAGAAAATAAAATATTAATCATTTACTAATTTTGAACCACCGGGTGCTCTTAAGATAAATTTTGATATTAAAGCAATATTATAATTAATATGCATACAGAAATATACTTAAATTGTTTTTATTTCTTTGATTATATACTTTGAGTACAAACTGCTTCTGTTTGCCAACAATAGAAAAAAATTAGGGGGTGTATTTGGCATTGAGAAGAATTATAACCTCTATTAACTGGATCAGAGACTGTATGAAGGTATGAAATACGATGTTGTTTGTAATGCCTTTTTTTGCCTGTGGAAATGGGAACATAAGATGGGTTTTGGAACACCTGAAGAAATATTTCATTGCATAGCTTTAGGGAAAACAGGAACAATACAGAATATTTATTATATAAATAGTCTTTGTGCAAGATCCCACAGAATCTGTGTTCTAGGTATAACAGAGGTGTTGTCCCATTAAAAAGGAAAGCTACAGCAGTAGCAAAAGAATTGAAAATTTGTTGGGAAATATATGCTTACATGAGACAAGAGTATAGTCATTCCATATATGTATTCATTTATTGACTCCTGCTAGTCATTTTCACACATGTGAATTTCCATGCTCCTGTTTTTAGGCACATATATGTAAATAATTGGTTCTCAAAATATTCAACATCTAGCAGTATCCCTACAATGCACAGCACAGTCCTCCACAGAAAGGAACTACCCAGTTCAAAATGTCTATAATGCTGAGGTTGAAAAACTCTGGTCTAAAAAATGGGTATGCAGTACTGTTCATACTGTTGAAAACGCTGAGCATATGTAGATACACATTTAATTGGTGCAATGGCTTCTGACACCAATTATGCAGAGTTAGGCTTAACTTTAAAGATTAAGGACATTGTTCTTACTTTAGCCACTAGTCACGAGTTCCAGAGTCCCCAGGCCGGTTGTACCTCTAACCAGCAGGCTACAAATTTGGGGGTCCTTCCTTACCCCCTCAGGGTTTGATAATTCACTAGAACAACTCACAAAACTCAGGAAAACATTATGCTTCTGCTTTAAAGTTTTATTATAGCCAAATAGTACAAATCAGAAACAATCAAAAGAAGACTCACAAAGGGTGAGATCTGAGGGGTCCCAGACACGAAGCTTCCATGTTCTCTCCCTTTGTTATGATATGTCAACATGTGAAACTACACAGAGGACTGCCAACCAAGAATGCTTACTTGACCTTGATGTCCAGAGCTTTCATTGGGGTTTCATTACACAGGTATGACTGATTGAACCATTGGCTATGTGACTGAACTCAACCTCTCCCTCCCTCTGCTTCCTGGACATCAGGCTCATATCACATGCTTAAAACCACTATTACTCTGATCACACATTGATCTTGCTGGCATGGCCGACCTGCAAACTGAATCACTTCTTATACATAGACATAAACTATCTAGGGGTCCTCAGTGATTCACTTCATTAGCATATATTATCAGGTTCCACCATGAATAACAAAGACTCTCCTATCTGAGAAATACCAAGGATTTAGAGACCCTCTCCCTGAAACCTGGGACAAAGACCAGCCAAATTCTTTGTTACATGGGAATTGGTTTAGCAAATAGATGAATGTATAATGGTGAAATAACACGATTATAATATTGATATTTATCAAATACATTTTCTAATACTGAATTTGACAGGAAGCAGCCAATTGATATGTATAAAAAATGTAAATAAATAGGAAAAAATTGTATTTTCATTTAGGGAAGAGGATGAGTTGAGAGTAGACCTAAAAATATATTAACTGGGATATTAATCTATAAGTTTTTACCTCTAGGAAGACAAAATTGAAATAGTTTAAATGTAATTCAGGGAATTTATATTTATTTGAAGAATTTTTTCTGACAATAGGTATATATTACTGAAATTACTATTTGAGGTAAGTGATTTTGAAATCTACAGAAACTATATTTATGTATATTAGAGGACATAGAAATGCAATAAAAAGGACATTTACAAGACCTAAGGAATAAAAGATTTAGAACAAAATAAGATGTTGGTCAATTCTCTTTATCAAACGTCAGGATATATAATACTCAGGTATTAACTGCTGAGGTACACAGATTATGAAACATTATAATTGCTAAAGTACATAAAGGAAAAACAGTATGCCTAAACTGAGAGAGCTTATTTGTGTTAACTTAGAATAGATGAGATGTTTGTGAAAATAATTTCAATAGAAGGTAGAATATGAGGTTTAGTTTCAGGGAGATGCAAGCAAAAAGTGTATGAGACCAGAAAGGAGGAAGAAAGTAAGTTGCAAATAAACAGAAGCCTATATAACATACTGCTGTTGAAGGCTCATTAAAACAACCAAGGCAGAGTAGCAGCTTCCTAAGAAGAAAGCCATTAAGGCAAGGGACAGCACTGTGACATTTGGGAAGCAATATATCTTAAAGTGCTAGATCCAGTTCACCAAAATTTGAGGAAGAAACAATGGCTTTCTTTTGTAGCTATGGTTATAAAATCCGGGTGGGTGGGGGAAAGGACAGTGTTAAAGTTGAAAGAGTAAGACCAAGAAATGTGTCCTAGTGCACAGTGCACAAGAATAGGGACAGAAAAATGATCTAGCTTTTAAAAGAAGAACAAAAGAAATACAATGATTGATGAAAGAATAATGAAAAATTGCATAATGTATTATCATTTTTAAAAATTCTTATTTGTTTTACAGAAGAAAAATAGTAATGAATGTTTCTAAATATTTTTAATAAAATGTGTACTGTTCCTTTCAAGGTTCATTAAATGATGCCTTCAGTGTGATCCACTTTGACAGCTTCAAAAGAAAAGTAAATGTCTTCTCAAAGATCTTTCCTGCCTTCTGATTCTAGAACTTTGACCACTGTGAGTTTTCTTTATAGCTGTCAAATATTTTCTGGCCTACAAACAGAGAGGTGTAAGAGTTCTTTGGGAAGATACACTATTCTCCACAAAAGATGTGCTTGGATGACATGATTCATGACATTTCTTTGACACATTGCACACCATTTTGAGTTTTAGTATGATTCATTTGTATGATGCAAAGGGAAGCAATCATCATTTGTTATTTATGGTTTGCTCTGTAATTACAATTGAAGTTACTTTTACATTGCATTTCTCATTTCTTAAAGTATCATTAGAACGTGATAGTTAATAGATAAAAAGGTATAAGGCAAATAGCTGTACAAGTCTTAATTTGCATTTGCTAATTTATTAGCATTCTTTGTAATGCCATTGTTCTTGCATTGGTTCATGTAAGCCAAACACAGCCTGTAATCAACAGGACACCACCCTGAACTCTGCATAAATCTTTACACAGATTGCCTCCTACCAGTATCATCTCCTAGGTCTGAGAACATATTTCTCTCTAAATGTATGAAAAAATATCACCATCAAGACTTTACAAAACTGCTCTCTGCTTTCATTTGTTTTTAAAGAAAGCCATACTTTATGAATTTAAATTAGTTGACCTATCAGAAGAATATCTAGGGGCACCTGGGTGGCTCAGTCAGTTGAGCATCTGACTTCAGCTCAGGTCATGATCTTGCAGTTCGTGAGTTTGAACCCCACATCGGGCTCATGGCTGTCAAGGCAGAGCCCACTTTGGAGCCTCTGTCTGTCTGTCTCTCTCTTTGCCCCTCCCCTGCTTGCATACCTGAGCTCCCTTTCTCTCTTAAAAATAAATAATCTTAAAAAAAAAGAATATCTAAAGCAATTTGAACACCCGATAAGCAGAGAAATATGACTATGGAGAGGCGCTGTGGCCATCCATTAACACATATTAAGATGGTTTCAGAGTTGGCTTTTTGATAAAAGGCAAGTAAGTTTTATCAAGAGTATAGATAAAGTAATGACTGTAGTGGATGGCCCATGCCCTCCTGTGAGTAGTGTTAATAAGGGAATTGGAAAGTTGGGGAAGAGTAATGTGAGAATCTAATATTCCCATTCCCTGATTTGACTCTTGACTCATCCTATCAAAAACTCTATTGGAATCTTAAAGCTATAGGCAGGGAAACTTGGAAATCATATAGTCCAAGCCTCGCTTTCCAGGTGGGTGTCTCTCAAAGATAATTATTTGAGAAGTGTGTCTTGAATCAACAAATGAATGAGGTAACAGAGACAGTCTAAGTAAATATAGTAGAATTTTATGGCTAGTTTCTAAGCAAATTAGAATCTATGTCTTCTGAAACTTATATAGTGTTTTTCCCATTACATCATTCTTTCTTGATTTCATACTGAATCTCCTAGTAAATAGTTGTTGATGTGCATATGTATTGAATTATTAACTGAAAATATAGTTTTATAACACTTTGTTTTGGAATGGAGTAATTCACATGGTCTGTAACCTACGTTTCCCTTCTTATCAAATGGATAATATCTATCCCAACTTTTATTAAACATACAAATATGCTTGTGTACCCAAAGGACATGGGCAAAGATATCAACAAAAACTTCTGTAAATAGTGGGATTTAGGAAGATTTTGTATGATTACGAATATGTTCATTTAAAAATATTTATTTAAAGTTATTTTTAGGGCATTTATAATGAATATAATGGTAGTATTAGTATAATTAATAATTACAACAATATATGAATATACAACATGATAGTATTATATTAATAATATATTACTATTATATTATATATTATATATAAATATATATAAATTATATGTATATAAATTATATATAATATTGTATAATAATAATCACAATATATATTATATATTATATTATATAATAATAATCACAATATATAATATAAATAAGTATTGCTATTATTATATATTAATATAATTAATAATATAATACAACCTAAAATAATTATTAAAATTATTTTTAAATATTTATGACTAGAAAATATAGGAGACATACATGATCATATTGGCAGTATTTATTATCAAAATGTGAGACTGTGAAAAATGTTGCAGTCTTTCATCTGCATTTAGTGTTGTCTATAATGCATAATCATTACTCTTAATTTGTAAACCATATTAGTTATTGATTTTCAAAAATGTAATGATATACACAAATAATTAAAAATTCAAATTCTATTAAAAGATGCATAGTAAAAATATAAATATTTTTTGACCCCTGTCCTCCAACACTCTAGGTCCTATCCCTAAAGAGAACTGTTGCTTCTTATTTTATATAGGTAGTCTGCATATGTGTGTGTGTGTGTGTGTGTGTGTGTGTGTGTGTGTGTGCATGTGCGTGCACTCAGGTGCCTCTATAGCTATGACTATGTGTATAATTGATATCATTTGTAGATATATAAAATATTTGTGAATATAAATATATGGCATAAATATCCATTCCTCCTTTCTCCTTTGTTTTATACAAATAGTAGTACCTTAGTTTACTTATTCTTTAGCGTGTGTATGTATGCATATTTTATATGTATATATCTAAATACATGTCTATTATATATATTTGTATATATTAATTTAATATTTTCTCCTGGGGATAATTTCACAACAGTCTTTGCATATATTCCTCATTCTCTGTAAATGCTACATAGCAATTTGTTGTCTGGATGTGTCATAATGAGTGCATTTGAGTGCTCCTGATGAAACTAAGTCGTTTGCAATATTTTATTATTGCAACTAATAAGCCAATAAACATACTTGTTTTAATTTGCTTCGGGAGAATAGTCAACAGAAAATTGTAGATAATTACAATTTTTTTCTGTTTACATTCTTATAATTTTCTTCAACAAACATATACTCATTTCAAAGTTTTAGTTACATTAAGAAGGAAAAACACTGCTAAAAACCTTATATTTAGGTGTATTAACAATATTTTACATTTGTTTTGGTCTTAGAGGTTCTAGAGTCTTTCCCACACATTTTTTATATTTAAATGGGAAACTAATGAAAATACAAATTTTTCTCATGGAAAGTTTTAAAGTATTGGCTTAATAGTTGTAACAGGATCAGGTAATAAAATGCTGCTATCCTCCTCTTGTAGGAGGATAAAATCCTACAAATAGTACTAACATTTGTTTGTTCCCCTTTGTATTAGCATATTTTGTGTATGTGTACTTTAGTGTTTTTATCATTTATTTTACTCTTAAGGTATACATAGACACTTTCAACCATTATCTATTAAGATACCTCTTTTAATTGGGGCCCAGCCACTGTAAAAAGAAAACCTTTTTATTTTTGTTGCATTAATTAAAAAAAAACCAAAACTTATTTCCCCTTACTCTTTAGGATTACTTATTTTTGGAATGATTTGTAAAAACTTCTAGGAAATCAGATCATATTGTGACAGACAAAGCAGAAGATGTCTGAGTTTGCTCAAAACTATGAAAAATGAGAACCTTCTCTTAGCACATTTCAATTTCAATATACTTCTATTCTAGTGGTTTTACTAAAGCTTTTTTTGAGCATTCAGTTTGGAATCCAAGCCTGCCTACCTTATACCTACCCCTTTTTAATCACTTCATATTCCTTGACTGCTCCTCAGAACTCAAAAATGGACTTACCCAAATCTGATCCTTGACATTTAGAACCAAGGTTGATGCAGATTATGAGTTCAGTTAGTGTTTAATCATTGATACAATTCTGTTGTGCTCAGTAGAGAATTTTTCTTCCAAACCTTACTGTGTGCCACACCTAAAAATAACAATATAAGCACATAAATTATCAATTAAGAAAATCTAAACCACATAGCTAATTAATAGGATCCTCAAGTTGGCAGGGGAGACTATGCTTTGATCTAATTGTGGAGCAGTTCACAGATGCTAATGCAGGTAATCACACATTTAAAATTTCTTATTTTTTTCCCCCTGAGAGAGACAATCACATTGAATTCACCCTCCCAACGTTGAAGGTAAAGGTAAACGATTTCCACAATTGAAGAAGTAAGAACAATCACTTTAGAAATTTCCTCTCAGCGGTTCTTTACTGCAAGGCTTAATTCCTGTAGAAAACTTTATAATTGTCAGTCTCTCCAATCCGCTTTCAAACATTCCTAATTTTACTTGGTTTTCAATACAAGATGGTGATTTATTTAAGGTCTTATATAGTGCTGGTTTATTCATATGTGTGAATTTTGTTCACAAAGGGAATTTCACTAAATTTGGTCAAAATATATGTACATCAAAACCAAAGTCGTCCATACCTAGATTTGCTCTGCTTCTTCTGTAGGAAGAAGCTTGAGATGAAGGTCAATTTAGCAGGTACTGTGATGCAAAAACAAAATAGCCCCAAACAAAACAAACAAAACACTAGTCTTTCACAAACTTGATGCATTGTCATTCAAATTTGTCATTCTAATGGCTAGATTTATAAGCACTGCAATTTTATTTGACAGATAATTTTTGAAACTACAATGCATGCACAAAAAATTTGATTGTTATTCTTTAGCAGAAATAATTTTGTTACCACCTTTAACAGAATCTCATTACAGAATGCCTTTGGGGAAAGGGTGGGTCAGATAGGAATAAAATGAAGAAAACAGAAACACTTTCTTAAAGTAATACAAGGAATAAATCTAAAAGTTTATCATTGTATTATAACACTATTTGGGGATATCAAAAACATTTATGACATGCACATTTAATTCCTTTTTGATAAGATATTGAACAAGCAGTTTTATCCCAGTGACTAAATTACATACATCAAATCGTCATACTACTTTTAGAGATCAAGCAGAGCTAGAGACACAAAAGACTTTATATTACTAAGATTATAAGTATTTATTTAAAGAACTTCACACAGTCACCTAAAAGCAAAAGAATTGTTGTGATGATGAATAATCCACAATACTTTATTGAATTTAAAAAAATTAGATTTATATGCTATGCTGAGTGCTATTCTACAATGCAAAATAATGTAACAAAGTAATATAAAAGTTAACCTTTCTGAGAAGCTATAGTGGTGTTTATAATAAATTACACATTACATAATTACAGGGTTGTCTGGTGTTACCAGGTTACACATAATTAATTGAATAATAGTTGTTTTGCAAAGTAGATAACCAATTTAAAAATGGCTAATAGACCAATAAGAGTAAACACGTAACAGGCAAATCTCTATAAATCAACAGAAAATTTCATCCAACTTGCACAAGACCTTGTATTCAATTCATGCTGGGGAAGGTATAGAAAAGTACAATACAGATTACAACACATTCCAAACTGTGTGTCACAGAGTAAATATTTATGTTTAAGAACGAGGGAAATCCAGGGTGAAAACATGTTTTGGAAAAGTTGAAAAATTAATTTTTAAATGTTAGTTGGTATGCAAGATGCAAAGGATGAATCCAGAAATATGAGAATCTTCTTCCAGTTAATGTTGCAAAATATCTTGAACACATCAAACGTAGTACATATGCACAAGCAAATAGCAATCATAAAACATTATGTTACCAATTAAATAAAATATATCACGAGAAGTATATTTGACATGCAACCAGTAAATTATGTAAAAATAGATGGCTGAATGGAAATTTAAATATCAGCTATTAAATTAAAAATTAATGTGCTATAATTCTGCAAATATATAAAGTAAACCTTAATCAACAGAGAGTTACTGAGTAGTTGCCTTTTTATTGCGGTCCTTCTCTAGCAGGAACAGTATTGGCTGAGGAAACACTAGCTACAGTAAATAGTAAATCTCACCATTTCTATCACTTAGCCCAGTGGGGATCCCTTTCTCACACAGGTAAGGACAAATGAGGGTATTCATCAGCTTTCTGGTATTCGTCTGGGTATTCGTCAGCATCAGCTTTCTTCTTATGATTTGACTGTCGTCTAGTGTGCCGGGGTCATCTGAATGCAGAGAGTACATAGGGAGGATAAGGTGGGAAGCCACGCATGCCCGCAGTTCTTAATTGCCTCAGCCCTAAAACAATACAAATCACTTTCTCCCATATTCCACTGGTGAGGGTTTAGAATTGTAGCCCTAACTTGGGTAGCTGCTTCCTAGCAAGGACTCTAGTATGCAAGGGGAAGCACCAGTTTTACTGGGCAGTTAGTCATTTCTCCACCAGAATGCAATAGAGCCAAGTTTATATTCCATGTAGAGATAATTAGGATAAAAATTGCAAATCTTAAGAAAAATTTTGAAGTAAAGGTTTCTTAATTCATTACACACACACACACACACACACACACACACACACACACACACCCTAGTAAATGCCTCTTCAGGGAGGGTTAATTGCAACAGGCCTGGAAATAGCCAGAACTGTTCCTTTGAAATAAGAAATGCTCCTGCATTACACTCATAGCTAGGCATGAAATAAAATGTACTGATAATAATGTTGGTTTGTAACCCAGAAGTTTCAAGGTCATTTGTACCAGTTTATCAACATTGTTTATTGATAACAGTGAGATGATACACCTAGAGAAAGCCTGACAGAGACTCCCATTTGGAGCATCCTGTTTCTGCGTTATTCCCAATCGGAGAGGAAGAACTGTGTCCATGTCACCTCTATACAGGGGGACAATGGTGCTATCACCAGGCCTTTCCAGACCTGTCCTGAGACAGGCTGGCATGCATATCCTGACTTTGATGCTTTGCTGTATTGTTTCCTTTTCTGGTAATAAACTGCAGATATGTAAGCATTGTCTTTTTGTTCCTTGTGAGTCTTCTTCAGTGATCTGAGCCTGTTCAACTGTCACATTAGTGAAGTGCCATACAATTATAGTCACTATAAAAAGCATAATGAGTGATGAAAAGAAATAAAAAAAAACCCTGCTATTTTATTGGACACAATGACTCATTGTGCAACTTTCGGTTTTGGTAAAACTACATGAAGGAAATAAAATAGGGCAACAGAATTGGGAGTTGCTGGAAATGGAAAGAAGCTAACTATGATGCTTAGTGAAAGCTTTTAGGAGGACGAGTCATTAGAGCAAATTACAAAGGAATGAAAATTGTTGAAACAGTGATGTCAAGGTCTGGGAGAAAAGCGTTCCCTGTGTGGGAAACAGCAGGAACAAAGACTAATTGATTACACCTATACTTAGCACTCTGAAAATTGAAAACTGAAACTTATACCCAAGTTGATCAAGGACTCTGAATGGGTGCTAAAAAGAGAGTGGTTGAAGAAGAGGAAGCAAGAGCAGGAGAGGTGAGGGCCCAGGTCAGAAGACTCCAGTAACCTGAGTATTTGCATCTTGGGCCTTGCAGTCCAAGGTGAGGATTTTTCATGTTATTTTAATTGTTATAGGAAGTGTTGGGTGGTTTTAATCCTTGAGTAATAGACTTTAGATTTTGTGATGAGATCAGACTCAAAAACCTAAGTTGCTGCCATTCTATAAAGTCTTGTTAATACAGTTATTTAAGCTAATTTGGTATTCACTTTGGAAAGAGAGGTCTTAAGAGATTACTGTAGGTAACTGTATCTGGCTCCTTGATCAACACAAGTAAAATTTTCAATTTCCAATTTTTGCAGTGCTGAGTAGAGGTGCAAAGTCAGTGATTTGACTTTGTTCTTACAACGGTTGTTACTATGAAGATGTATTTATAGGCTTACCTAGTACAACAGGAGCCACCAATCTCCAAGTTTTTCAAGAATTACATATACTTTTTAAAAGGAATTGGTTTACTTTTCACCCTCTTAAGTGATGGGATCTGGGAGTCTCAGCAGAAATAAATGTTTCAAGGTTGGTATCAAAGAGTATTTGACCTTATTTAAAGTACTGTTTTTGTGGATATTGTAATGACTCTTTGAGAAAGTGGCTTTGCAAATAAAAATGTGTTATAAGATGCATTAAAAAGTTCAAAGAAAGTTGTTTCAATTTTTCTTCCTCCAAATATATATATTTATATACATCACTGATTCTTTTGTTTTAAATTTCTTTAATGGTCATATTTATTTTTGAGACAGAGAGAGACAGAGCATGAGCGGGGGAGGGGCAGAGAGAGAGGGAGACAGAATCCGAAGCAGGCTCCAGGCTCTGAGCTGTCAGCATAGAGCCCAACGCAGGGCTCGAACTGGTCAACTGCAAGATCTTGACCTGAGCCTAAGTCCGACGCTCAAGTGACTGAGCCACCCCAGGCTCGCTTATATATCACTGATTCTAAGGAGAACATTTTTCCCCTATATTTTGGCATCTCTGAAGTGGGTATGCATCTTTCAGTCATTGATATGATATGGCTTAAGTAGAGATTTTTTTCTTTATTCATACTACATAAATAATGGCTTTTCTTACATTCAATGATGTCTTACATTTGAAGAAATTTATCATGTTTTCAGTGGTAAATGGCATGCTTTAAAAAACTCTTGAAGAAATAGTGATTTACAGTTTGATTACACACTAGACCAGTGAGCAGTTCTCTATTCTTTAAGAAGAAAATATTTTTTATAATCAACAGGTTTTTGTTGTGTTTTGTTTCTTTTTGGTATCTTGGATATGGGAAAAAAAAAAAAACCGGTAGAAATCATTTGGTTGAACACCCTCACTTTCTAACGCAGAAAGTTTGTTTTATATAATAAGATGACTGATTGCAATTTTTTTCATTCATTTCGGTTATGTTTTGCTTAGTGTCTAAACAGGAAAATGGTGGGGGGGAAATTGTGTGTGATTAGCTTGGTACCGTTTTTACATTTGCAGTCCCCAAACTTACATCTATCAGGGAGGTGAATTAGGTCTACACAAGTTAGATGACCTGTCTCAAATTATACAAGAGGTCTGTGGGCGGAGCCATATTTCTTGCCCAGGTCATAGCTCTTCTTCTTGAAGACATTTGGCAGCCCTTTTGCAGAAGCATTTTGCAAAGCTAGTGGGCAGTTATTAGTGAAAACAGGCCTGTATTTTAAATGCCTCAAAATATCTCTACGTTCCATAAAGTTTTAACATCCACTGAGATTTTAATAGGTTGTCTGAAAAGTCAATTTCTGTGATCAAATATATTTTTCAAATGTTGAGTTTTGAAAATTTTATTTGTTGCTATTACTTTCTGTTTAGGAAGTTTCTTTTTATAAATAGGCATGTGGAAACTTCTTATTTAATTTTGAAATACTTGACTATGGAATACTTTTGTCCTAGAATATGTATTCACAACTTATGAGGTATTGATATCATGCTAAATTATTTATGGAATACTGATTATGATTATTTCCCCCAAATTTTATCAAATCCACTAAAGTGGATTAAAGTGGAATGAGAGGTTATATTAATCTGTTCAATTGAAATTAATTTGCTCTTTATGTATGTTTTTATGGCCCATTATTTAAACAACTACAAACTTATATTTTGAATAGCATATAGTGGTCCCAGGAGGATAAGGGTATCTTTTTCTCATTGCTGAATCATCTACTGGTTTATTGTGCCAAATAGTTTCTACGATAGACACTCAGAGCATAGTTGTTAAAATCCAGAATGTAATTTGAGTGCATTGTTCAATGTGAATAAACCTTCATATCTTTCTTTTGTAGAATGGTTATAGTTTCAGTTATTAACATTGTTAAAAAGACTCTTCAAAAGGTGCATTATGAATATATCTATACTTATCTCTATTATTTGTTCACTTATTTTTCCATTCTTCTACATCCAAAAAAATGTGAAAGGAGGGTATCTTCATTACTTGTTGAATTTATCAAACCTGTCATGAACTGCAGTTTTGCTCTGATATAGCTTAACTCATGGACTTTATACCTTGTTCTAGTAAGATTTTAGTGAGATGTATTGAGATATTAGGTTATCTGTATGTACACTCTTCTTTGAGTACTCTCTGATCATCCTCCAATAGGATTAGATTCCCTGAAACTATGTTTCTGGAACATGACTCTATCTCCCCTATGTAGAATGGATAGAGTCTGACACATAAACTAGAGAGTTGGTTGTTATGGACTGAACCCCCAAAATTCATATGTTGAAATACCATCTCACTGTCATGATAGGAAGCAGTAGGGCCTTGGAGAGGTGATTAAGTCATGGGAGTGGAGCCCTCATGAGTGGGATTAGTGGACTTATAAAACAGACCCAAGAGTGCTCTTATCCCTTTTGCCATAGCAAAGACAAAACAGAAGAAACTCACCTGTCTATGAATCAGGACATGGGCCCTCACCAGATGCAGAATCTGTTGTTGGCAAGTGGGTGTTAGACATCATAGTCTCCAGAACTGTGAGAAATAAATGAATGTTCTTTAAGCTACCCAGTCTTTGCTGATTTGTTGTTGCTGTTGTTGTTGTTGTTGTTGTTGTTGTTGTTGTTTCAGTCTGAGCTAAGACAGCTCTCCTAATAGGTTTTGGTTTCTGGGGAAGATGGAAGGTCAGAGGTCAGGCTGGCTGGAGGGGTGAGAAAGTACTAGAGGAACAAAGGCAGGGGCCACGTAGTAGCCTCTGCAGAACAAATAGTTGTGATATCCCATGACCAGCCACATAATAAACACTGATGACTGTAAATAGTTTTATTTTTTATTTTTTTTAGTGTTTATTTTTGAGAGAGACACAGACAGAATGCAAGTGGGTTAGGGACAGAGAGAGGGTGAGATAGAGAATCTGAACCAGGCCCCAGGCTCCAAGCTGTCAGCACAGAGCCCAACGCAGGGCTCAAACTCACAAGCTGTGAGATCATAACCTGAGCCGAAGTTGGACACTCAACCGACTGAGCCACCCAGGCGCCCCTGTAAATATTTTTAAATGTTTATTTATTTATTTTGAGAGAGAGAGAGAGAGAGCTGGGGAGGGGCAGAGAGAGGGAAAGAGAGAATCCCTAGAAGACTCCAAGCTGTTAGTGCAGAGCCTGACATGGGGCTTGATCTCACAAACTGAGATCATGATCTGAGCCAAAATCAAGAATTGGACACTTAACTGACTAAGCCACCCAGGAGACCCTGAAGGTTGTAAATTTTAATCTGTATTTGCAACCTAGTTTGGGGGTTTTAGAGAGCATGCATAAAGTTTAGGTGCCTACTCACTGATTTTGTAATTTTAGATTATCAAAATATACATTTCTAAAATGTAAATTTTAGTTCAAGATAGGGCTTGTTTGGAAACCAGATAAAAATTAATAAAATATTGTTGGTACTATTTATGGTTTTATTATGAAATAAAGTTGTTACTAAGCCTAGTTATGTTCTCTAAAACTGACATTATCAAATGAAGTTCACCATAGCTAGAAACTTTATAAGAAATACAAAACTGTACAATTAGTGTTTTTTAAAATATTAGTTAATGTTATTGATAAAGTAAGAATACTTCATGTTAACCAATGGTTATAAATGACAATGGAAGTGTAACTGACATTAATTTCTGACTTTGCTAATAACTTTCTTCGCAAAATGTTTCCATCTTATGGATTTGGTTTGTTTTTAACCTTTTGGCAGCATGGGTGTTTGAGAGTAAAGTCGTGACATTTTTTTGAGGCTTATAAACGTTCAGGAAGTTCAGTCTTTAAGCAAGACAGTTATTTTTTTTTCAAATACATTTAGCTCTTTTTCTGATTCAGAGTACCTCTTTGGTGTGTTTAGTGTAACAAAAGTCTTTCTACATCACATGACTTGATGTCCAGTATGGAAAGTATGCTTATGCTTCACTTCAGAAACAAAAACAGACCTTACATGAAAGTGATTAATTCGATTAAAAAAATGAAGAAATCAAAATATATGTTTACCCTTCATTCCTTTTTGTCTCTTTTTATTCCTATTTTTGTGCTTTTTGTGAAACATTGTAATTAGGCATCTCTGAAGTACAGTAACTTACATGATATAATCTCTCAATATGAAAAGGTCATGCCTAAATAGGCAAGTGGGTGAACCTGATTTGAATCTCATCCTAAAAATGTCAAGAGATGTTTCTAGAGGACTTACAATTTTTCTCCATATAGTTTCTTTGTGAAAGATTTATTATTATTACATAGAACTTTTACAGCATAAAGTGGTAGCATCATGACAAAACACTCAAAAACAAATGAACCGAATCTATTCATTTGTCAACTTTAAAATCAGATGTAGTAGGAAAAGACTCTCTGACTTCAGATGATAATTACTTGATGGTGTTTAAATTGTGGCTCATTTTCCACTGAGGGATAGGGTGAAAGACCAGTTTAGTATTGTAATCTTTCCCAGTGTTACTACCTACAAACCCATGCATTTGGGAGGAATTTTT
The DNA here is from genome assembly GCF_023721935.1 of Panthera uncia. NCBI lineage: Eukaryota > Metazoa > Chordata > Mammalia > Carnivora > Felidae > Panthera > Panthera uncia. Next base: position 39,865,887 of record NW_026057584.1, read on the forward strand.
AATAATCACCTCTTCGCTTTATTTTAGTTCATTTCTTTCAGTTCAGTATGGTTTAATGTAAATTAGTTCACTTTTCCAGTAATATGTTAGAAACCATGTAGAAAGGAACAATGAGCAAATTTTAGTACAATGTAGACAAAAGACTTGAGTATTTATTTCAACTACACATAGAGGGCGTGTCTCTCAAACACTCCTGTCCTGGTAACTGTACGTGCTTTTCCCTCCAGGAGAGCACACATCAGTCCCTCCTAGCTCACGTGTTTTTTGTGGCATTTACTTCACATACATCCACATCCGCACAGTCCATTACATTTTTCAAGCTACCATGCTGGGCTTAAGATGGCAACAAAGCCAGTGAGAACAATAAAACAAATGAGTTTGGTTCCACATGTGGGGAAAGCATCTCACTATTTTGATTGGCTTTAAACCTGGGCACTTCTAGCAGCTGTCTTGAAGCCCATCTGAGAATGAAATCATGTAGAGGAAGTGTATTGGAGAAATAGAGAAACCAGCTTGTGATATGGTTTGAACTCTGGGTTGAGCCCAGACCTGAGGTTTTGAACAAATGAATTACATGATCTGGAATTTTCCCTTTATTTGCTTAAATCACTTTGAGCTGGGTTTCTGTTATTAGCAAAGCAACCTATTTTAAGAGATACACTAGGTGTAAAAACACTGAAATGATTTGAGAGTAAAGGTCAGAATTAAGAAGGATTAATTAATTAGTAACTTTTCCTTGAAGAACAAGAATCCGGAGCTCAACCACTTACCTTTCTTGTAGACAACTTATAGTTGGGTCTTGTTTTTATTAATCTGCCTTGACAGTCTCTTTGAATTGGTATATTTAGACCACTCACATTAAAGTGATTAATGATATAATGAGAGTAATGTCTACCATATTTGTAACTGTATATCAGGTAAAAAGAATTGAGGTATATAGGTCTTTAGTGTGAATTTTGGTCGTTTGTTTTTATTTGGATACGAGTTAGGCCACATTTACTGTTTGCGGGGGCTGTACTGTCAGAGTCTACAATTCCCTCTAGCATCCTTGTTTCTGACTCTTCTCTTTGAATGTTTCGAAAGATTCCTTAAATAGAGTCTGAGGCTTGCAGTTCTTCTAGCCGCAATCCCTTGTTATTACACTGGGGCCCTATTGATGCAGTGGTAAGGTGTGAGGGAAGGGAAGTATGCTATAGTCCTATGATTAGATATGTCTTTTTTTTAAATTAATGTTTATTTATTTGGGGAGAGGGAGAAAGGAGAGGCAGAGAGAAAGGGAGATTCTGAAGCAGGCCCCATGCTGTCAGTGCAGACCCCACGCAGGGCTCAATCTCAGGAACTGTGAGATCATGACCTGAGCCAAAATCAAGAGTCGGACACTTAACCGACTAAGCGACCCAGGCACCCCAGGTGTCAGTCTTTAAATGAACCTGAGTTGGGTATTTATCTTCCCTCAGGTTGATTAATCTTTAGTAAACCTCGGCAGGTTAAGCTCTGGTAAACAAGTTTTCTTGAGGGTGGGCCTTATTAAGAAGATTGGAGAGCTCTGAATATATGGTTACTTTTCCTGTCCTTCTGCCTGAAGTACAGAAGGATTTTTCTCTAATTTTTACAGTGAGGGCAACAGGCCAGCTGGAGATAAAACTCACAAGAATGTGGGGACCCCTACTATTGGATGGCTTCGGAGCTTTTCACTCTGAGCTAGCCTGAGTCCACACCAATTGATCAATTATCAATAAACTCGGCCTACTGACGTTAGCTTCAGCTGCAGGCTGCTGCTTCCGGGTTTTGCTTCTGGTAAGCTGTGATTCTCCGGATCTGCTGGTCTCTCTTCCAGATTTTGGGCAGTAGTTTGCCTCAATTCTCAATTCTCTAAGAGACTCAGGAGAGTTGTTGTATTTTGCTTATCTGTTTTCTTGTGAGGATATTAGCTACTTGCATGTCAGACCAGAAACTAGAATTCTTTAACCACTTATCTTTCCAACAATGAATGTCTCCTATTTTCAGAAACTATAAAGGAGCCTTGGCCACAAAAATCTCCATAGTAGAAGATTATACCCATTGAAAGAAGCTTTGATTCTTATGCATCGTAAAGGTAAGCTTAGATTTAGATTCACTAAATATTGTGTGCCAGGAAGCTGGGGAGATGTTTGTGTGTTTATTTTGTGGTCTAAGTTTTGTGACCCAAATATGAGGCTATATGGAGTTTAAAAGGATGGATTCCAGAAACACGTTCAGTGAGTTTGAATCCCAGGTCCAGCACTTAGTGCTGGGTTGGTCCTTAGTGAGTTACTTCAGCCTTTCTGTGTCTCAGTTTCTTTATCTGTGAAAGTAGGGTTAATAGTGCCTGTTCTGAGAATTAAATTACATGATAGCATTGTTACAATAATACAACATCTCTTAAATTTTGCTTTCCTTCTGCCAACCAGTAATTCATTTTTTACTAATTCAAAACACTTCTTTACTAAGGTTTTTGAGAGTTTTGTCCCTGGAAGCAGCCCAATATATTCCTTTTAGTGATTCCGATAATTGAAATAAAAACTAAATCAGGGGCACCTGGGTGGCTCAGGCGATTAAACATCTAACTCTTGATTTTGGCTAAAGTCATGATCTCACTGTTTGTGAGTTTTAGCCCCATATCAGGCTCCACTCTGACAGCACGGAGCTTGCTTGGGATTTTGTCTCTTTCTCTGCCCCTTTCCACGCCCCGCCCCAATCTCTCTCTCTCTCTCTAAGAATAAATAATTTTAAAAATAGATTATTAAATAACAAGCACTCTCTACCCTTTGAAGATTAACAATATTGTTGAGTGAAATTTTATTCTAATATATAAGAATTTTACCAATTTTTGTAAAAGGATATCCAGGAAGATTTCCTATATTACTAGAGAAAGTTGTTTTGATATCATGTAATGATATGGTTGGTTATTGTGTATCTGTTATTCAGTACAGCTTCTGTGACTTTAATCAGATCACACATTTTTTTTGGACCCATAAAGTGACAGGCCAATGACTAGTCAGTGTTGTCAGTGAGAATAAATGCTATGCTGATAAGCAGATATGCCACTGGACATCAAACCAAAGGAGATGAATAGATCAACCACATAATCTTAGACTCTAGCTGCAAGATCTTAAAAACAATAAGGACAATAGATATTTCCAAGGGAAACCAGTCCATAAAATATAGAGCCATATTTTAAAATTTCTGTATGAATCCTCATATTATATAACATGGAATTGGTCTATTCAATAATAAAAATTGCAGTAAGAACCTGAAGTAGTAATGTTAATGATAAGGAAACCATTGTTATTTTCAAAATTGGGCCATTACCAAAGAAGGAATGACATGGAAATGCACTATTTAAATAATCCTTGAAAGTAATGCTGTTGTTGAGAGGGTTTGTGGACTTGTGTATGTGTTTTCCATTATCTGATTAATTGGGTAGGTGATTGTGTTTCACTATCTTAAAAATTATATTTCAATATCTTAAAAATGCCAGGTATCTAAAATCTTCTTTAGTTAGCATTTATTTAATAAAGGGTAGAAATATAATTCATTTCTAGTGTGTGCTTTGTATTCTGTCAACATACTATCACAACAGAGAAGCAGCATTATTTTTCATATTTTGCAAACAGGGACTGAGAGTCATGGACATTAGGCTTATATGATGAATAGATGACCGATCATTTATAGACCAGGTTATCCATACAATATGACTTAAAATGTCTTGTTCTGTCCACATTACAGTGCCAGATATCTGATGTATCATAGAATTTCATGTTTTAAGAGCTTTTTAAAATCATCCCATCCAGCCACCCATCTTATGCCTAGTTTGAGATCTGTCAGCTGGGTAGTTATTTATTTATTTATTTATTTATTTTCAATATATGAAATTTAGTGTCATATTGGTTTCCATACAACACCCAGTGCTCATCCCAAAAGGTGCCCTCCTCAATACCCATCACCCACCCTCCCCTCCCTCCCACCCCCCATCAACCCTCAGTTTGTTCTCAATTTTTTTTTTTCTTTTAATTTATTTTTGGGACAGAGAGAGACAGAGCATGAACGGGGGAGGGGCAGAGAGAGAGGGAGACACAGAATCGGAAACAGGCTCCAGGCTCCGAGCCATCAGCCCAGAGCCTGACGCGGGGCTCGAACTCGCGGACCATGAGATCGTGACCTGGCTGAAGTCGGACGCTCAACCGACTGCGCCACCCAGGCGCCCCTGTTCTCAATTTTTAAGAGTCTCTTATGCTTTGGCTCTCTCCCACTCTAACCTCTTTTTTTTTTTTTTTTCCTTCCCCTCCCCCATGGGTTTCTGTTAAGTTTCTCAGGATCCACATAAGAGTGAAAACATATGGTATCTGTCTTTCTCTGTATGACTTATTTCACTTAGCATAACACTCTCCAGTTCCATCCATGTTGCTACAAAGGGCCATATTTCATTCTTTCTCATTGCCACATAGTACTCCACTGTGTATATAAACCACAATTTCTTTATCCATTCATCAGTTGATGGACATTTCGGCTCTTTCCACAATTTGGCTGTTGTTGAGAGTGCTGCTATAAACATTGGGGTACAAGTGCCCCTATGCATCAGTACTCCTGTATCCCTTGGGTAAATTCCTAGCAGTGCTATTGCTGGGTCATAGGGTAGGTCTATTTTTAATTTTTTGAGGAACCTCCAGACTGTTTTCCAGAGCGGTTGCACCAATTTGCATGCCCACCAACAGTGCAAGAGGGTTCCCGTTTCTGCACATCTCTCCAGCATCTATAGTCTCCTGATTTGTTCATTTTGGCCACTCTGACTGGCGTGAGGTGATATCTGAGTGTGGTTTTGATTTGTATTTCCCTGATGAGGAGCGACGTTGAGCATCTTTTCATGTGCCTGTTGGCCATCCGGATGTCTTCTTTAGAGAAGTGTCTATTCATGTTTTCTGCCCATTTCTTCACTGGGTTATTTGTTTTTCGGGTGTGGAGTTTGGTGAGCTCTTTATAGATTTTGGATACTAGCCCTTTGTCCGATATGTCATTTGCAAATATCTTTTCCCATTCCGTTGTTTGCCTTTTAGTTTTGTTGGTTGTTTCCTTTGCTGTGCAGAAGCTTTTTATCTTCATAAGGTCCCAGTAGTTCATTTTTGCTTTTAATTCCCTTGCCTTTGGGGATGTGTCAAGTAAGAAATTGCTATGGCTGAGGTCAGAGAGGTCTTGTCCGGCTTTCTCCTCTAGGGTTTTGATGGTTTCCTGTCTCACATTCAGGTCCTTTATCCATTTTGAGTTTATTTTTGTGAATGGTGTCAGAAAGTGGTCTAGTTTCAATCTTCTTCATGTTGCTGTCCAGTTCTCCCAGCACCATTTGTTAAAGAGACTGTCTTTTTTCCATTGGATGTTCTTTCCTGCTTTGTCAAAGATGAGTTGGCCATACGTTTGTGGGTCTAGTTCTGGGGTTTCTATTCTATTCCATTGGTCTATGTGTCTGTTTTTGTGCCAATACCATGCTGTCTTGATGATGACAGCTTTGTAGTAGAGGCTAAAGTCTGGGATTGTGATGCCTCCTGCTTTGGTCTTCTTCTTCAAAATTACTTTGGCTATTCGGGGCCTTTTGTGGTTCCATATGAATTTTAGGATTGCTTGTTCTAATTTCGAGAAGAATGCTGGTGCAATTTTGATTGGGATTGCATTGAATGTGTAGATAGCTTTGGGTAGTATTGACATTTTGACAATATTTATTCTTCCAATCCATGAGCACAGAATGTTTTTCCATTTCTTTATATCTTCTTCAATTTCCTTCATAAGCTTTCTATAGTTTTCAGCATACAGATCTTTTACATCTTTGGTTAGACTTATCCCTAGGTATTTTATGCTTCTTGGTGCAATTGTGAATGGGATCAGTTTCTTTATTTGCCTTTCTGTTGCTTCATTATTAGTGTATAAGAATGCAACTGATTTCTGTACATTGATTTTGTATCCTGCAACTTTGCTAAATTCATGTATAAGTTCTTAGCAGACTTCTGGTGGAGTCTATCGGATTTTCCATGTATAATATCATGTCATCTGCAAAAAATGAAAACTTAACTTCATCTTTGCCAATTTTGATGCCTTTGATTTCCTTTTGTTGTCTGATTGCTGATGCTAGAACTTCCAACACTATGTTAAACAACAGAGGTGAGAGTGGACATCCCTGTCGTGTTCCTGACCCCAGGGGGAAAGCTCTCAGTTTTTCCCCATTGAGGATGATGTTAGCTGTGAGGCTTTTCATAAATGGCTTTTATGATCTTTAAGTATGTTCCTTCTATCCCGACTTTCTCGAGGGTTTTTATTAAGAAAGGTTGCTGAATTTTGTCAAATGCCTTTTCTGCATCGATTGACAGGATCATATGGTTCTTCTCTTTTATTAATGTGATGTATCATGTTGATTGATTTGTGAATGTTGAACCAGCCCTGCATCCCAGGAATGAATCCCACTTGATCATGGTGAATAATTCTTTTCATATGCTGTTGAATTCGATTTGCTAGTATCTTATTGAGAATTTTTGCATCCATATTCATCAGGGATATTGGCCTGTAGTTCTCTTTTTTTACTGGGTCTCTGTCTGGTTTAGGAATCAAAGTAGTACTGGCTTCATAGAATGAGTTTGGAAGTGTTCCTTCCCTTTCTATTTTTTGGAATAGCTTGAGAAGGATAGGTATTATCTCTGCTTTAAATGTCTGGTAGAACTCCCCTGGGAAGCCATCTGGTCCTGGACTCTTATTTGTTGGGAGATTTTTGATAACTGATTCAATTTCTTCGCTGGTTATGGGTCTGTTCAAGCTTTCTATTTCCTCCTGATTGAGTTTTGGAAGAGTGTGGGTGTTTAGGAATTTGTCCATTTCTTCCAGGTTGTCCAATTTGTTGGCATATAATTTTTCATAGCATTCCCTGATAATTGCTTATATCTCTGAGGGATTGGTTGTAATCATTCCATTTTCATTCATGATTTTATCTATTTGGGTCATCTCCCTTTTCTTTTTGAGAAGCCTGGCTAGAGGTTTGTCAATTTTGTTTATTTTTTCAAAAAACCAACTCTTGGTTTCGTTGATCTGCTCTACAGTTTTTTTTAGATTCTATATTGTTTATTTCTGCTCTGATCTTTATTGTTTCTCTTCTTCTGCTGGGTTTGGGGTGTCTTTGCTGTTCTATTTCCTTTAGGTGTGCTGTTAGATTTTGTATTTGGGATTTTTCTTGTTTCTTGAGATAGGCCTGGATTGCAATGTATTTTCCTCTCAGGACTGCCTTTGCTGCATCCCAAAGCATTTGGATTGTTGTATTTTCATTTTCGTTTGTTTCCATATATTTTTGAAATTCTTCTCTAATTGCCTGGTTGACCCACTCATTCGTTACTGGGGTGTTCTTTAACCTCCATGCTTTTGGAGGTTTTCCAGACTTTTTCCTGTGGTTGATTTCAAGCTTCATAGCATTGTGGTCTGAAAGTGTGCATGGTATGATTTCAATTCTTGTATACTTATGAAGGGCTGTTTTGTGACCCAGTATGTGATCTATCTTGGAGAATGTTCCATGTGCACTCGAGAAGAAAGTATATTCTGTTGCTTTGGGATGCAGAGTTCTAAATATATCTGTCAAGGCCATCTGATCCAATGTATCATTCAGGGCCCTTGTTTCTTTATTGACCGTGTGTCTAGATGATCTATCCATTTCTGTAAGTGGGGTGTTAAAGTCCCCTGCAATTACCACATTCTTATCAATAAGGTTGCTTATGTTTGTAATTGTTTTATATATCCGGGGGCTCCTGTATTCGGTGCATAGACATTTATAATTGTTAGCTCTTCCTGATGGATAGACCCTGTGATTATTATATAATGCCCTTCTTCATCTCTTGTTACAGCCTTTAATTTAAAGTCTAGTTTGTCTGATATAAGTATGGCTACTCCAGCTTTCTTTTGACTTCCAGTGGCATGATAAATAGTTCTCCATCCCCTCACTCTCAACCTGAAGGTGTTCACAGGTCTAAAATGAGTCTCTTGTAGATAGCAAATAGATGGGTCTTGTTTTTTTTTATCCATTCTGATACCCTATGTCTTTTGGTTGGCGCATTTAATCCATTTACATTCAGTGTTATTATAGAAAGATACGGGTTTAGAGTCATTGTGGTGTCCGTAGGTTTCATGCTTGTAGCGATGTCTCTGGTACTTTGTCTCACAGGATCCCCCTTAGGATCTCTTGTAGGGCTGGTTTAGTGGTGATGAATTCCTTCAGTTTTTTTTGTTTGGGAAAACCTTTATCTCTCCTTCTATTCTAAATGACAGACTTGCTGGATAAAGGATTCTCGGCTGCATATTTTTTCTGTTCATCACATTGAAGATCTCCTGCCATTCGTTTCTGGCCTGCCAAGTTTCAGTAGAGAGATCGGTCACGAGTCTTATAGGTCTCCCTTTATATGTTAGAGCATGTTTATCCCTAGCTGCTTTCAGAATTTTCTCTTTATCCTTGTATTTTGCCAGTTTCACTATGATATGTCGTGCAGAAGATTGATTCAAGTTACATCTGAAGGGAGTTCTCTGTGCCTCTTGGATTTCAATGCCTTTTTCCTTCCTCAGATCAGGGAAGTTCTCCGCTATTATTTCTTCAAGTATACCTTCAGCACCTTTCCCTCTCTCTTCCTCCTCTGGAATAGCAATTATGCTTAGATTATTTCTCTTTTTTTTTTTTAATTTTTTTAAATGTTTATTTATTTTTGAGACAGAGACACAGCATGAACGGTGGAGGGGCAGAGAGAGAGGGAGACACAGAATCGGAAGCAGGCTCCAGGCCCTGAGCCATCAGCCCAGAGCCCGACGCGGGGCTCGAACTCGCGGACCGCAAGATTGTGACCTGAGCTGAAGTCGGACGCTTAACCGACTGAGCCACCCAGGCGCCCCAGATTATTTCTCTTTAGTGAATCACTCAGTTCTCTAATTTTCCCCTCATACTCCTGGATTTTTTTATCTCTCTTTTTCTCAGCTTCTTCTTTTTCCATAATTTTATCTTCTAGTTCACCTATTCTCTCCTCTGCCTCTTCAATCTGAGCCGTGGTCATCTCCATTTTATTTTGCCGCTCATTAATAGCATTTTTTAGCTCCTCCTGGCTGTTCCTTAGTCCCTTGATCTCTGTAGCAATAGATTCTCTGCTGTTTTTATACTGTATTCAATCCCAGAGATTAATTTTATGACTATTATTCTAAATTCACTTTCTGTTATATTGTTTAAATCGTTTTTGATCAGTTCATTAGCTGTCGTTATTTCCTGGACGTTTTTTTGAGGGGAATTCTTCTGTTTTGTCATTTTGGATAGGCCCTGGAGTGGTGTGGAACTGCGGGGCACTTCCCCTGTGCTGTCTTGAATAACTTGCGTTGGTGGGCGGGGCCGCAGTCAGACCTGATGTCTGCCCCCAGCCCACCGCTGGGGCCACAGGCAGACTGGTGTGTACCTTTTCTTCCCCCCTCCTAGGGGCTGGATTCACTGTGGGGTGGCATGGCCCATCTGGGCTACCTGCACACTGCCAGGCTTGTGGTGCTGGGGATCTGGCTGGGTAGTTTTTTAATCCAACTATTGCCAAAGTAACACCAAAGTCAGGGAGTGACTATCTCTGGGAAAATAATACTCATAAAGAAAAAGAAAATTGTATATATATATGTATATATTTATATATTTAAGGATTTTTTTCTCTTAAACTAATTAGGTCTGTGGTGCATAGGTGGCTCATTTGGTTAAGCGTCTGCCTTTGGTTCAGGTCATGATCTCGTGGTTCGTGAGTTTGAGTCCTGCATTGGACTCTCTGTTGTCAGTGCCAAGCCCGCTTCAGATCCTCTGTCCTCCCCCCTCCCCGTCTCTCTCTCTCTCTTTCTCTGTCTCACAAAAATAAATAAGTAAACTTATAAAACTATATTAAAAAAAACTAATTAGTTCAGACCAATTTAATCATGTACTCAATGTATCCTTCTTAGCATTTATTCATACCACGAATTTTAAGGGAGTGAATTACATCAATTGTGTTTTCTTCTATGGTGTATAAGTTTTCTCTGATAAAAAGTATCACAGTAAATATGTTCTTTGATCTTTCTTCTGGGGACAAGGAAAAAAGAGGGGCAAAACAAAAACAAAAACAAACAAAAACACAACAACCCTTAATTTCTAGTTAGAAGAAGGCTTTTCTTTTTTTGTCAAAACATCTTAAAGACTTTGTAAATTAGGTAACTTCTGAAATGCTTACCTAAGCAGAAAAGAGCACATCAAAAGGAAACTGCTACATAACTGAGAGGTAAATGCTAATACATGAAATAATGTGGTAAAACGAATCCTTTGTTTTGTCAGCATACTCAGCTCTCTTATTTCCTCTTTCATGAAGTCTTAAAATCCCACATTCTGCACCAAATCTTCCCTAAACTCATAAGATGATCAAACATATCCTATTTGGATGTCAAATTATGATTTTCTGACCTGTGTTCTACCATCCTCTCTTAACAACTATGAAGTGTAAATATAATCATATTTGTTTGATTACTCATTCACAATTACTTTTTATTCATTTTGAGTATGTCAGTGGTTTTTATTTCATATTTTACCTTTTTTGAAGATGGTGATTGTTTCTATGTAAAAGTTGTGAAACCTGTCTTATGATGGTACATACAAGATATTATTTGTGTGAACTGTAGAGGAGAAACGGATAGAGCTTAGGGGATGGCTCAAACACGGGCTTCCAGGGCAAGTCTTGAAGCAGGAAAAGGCAAATACATGACTGAATTTTATACGATAATTAGTATTAACATCACTTCTGCAACAGTTGGGCACTAGAGATCGCAGCTAAAGGCACGAATGAGGTGGAGAGACAAACAAAAGTCATAGCACTGCCTGTGGGCTTTGTCTGCATATAAAAGTACATGCCTAAGAGGAGGCTAGAGGACAATGTTCTGGCATCTACATACCTACTGGCATGGTGGTTATGTTTGTTATATCGTCAGTATCACCGTGGGTCTGGATTTTTTCATAAAATCTTGTTTTGGACTGAGGACACAAGAAACCAAGTGGGAGCAATTCCAAAATGGATGCGATAGAAGCAGGTAAGAAAACAAAAGAGGAAGAGGGAATAACAAAGAACTTCAAATAAAAAGTAAGACATTTTCTTTTAAAAATTTTTAAATGTTTTATTTATTTTTGAAAGAGAGAGAGAGATACAGAGTGCGTACTGGGGAGGGGCAGAAAGAGAGGGAGACACAGAATCGGAAGTAGGCTCCAGGCTCTGAGGTGTCAGCACAGAGCCTGACGTGGGGCACGAACTCACAAACTGCGAGATCATGACCTGAGCCAAAGTTGAATGTGTAACTGACTCAGCCACCCGGGCACCCCGTAAGACATTTTCAAAATGCATGAAGAATGTATTCTTCGAATGTATTTCGAAGAAATGCAACTGATAAAATCAACAAATATAAACATGAATCTGTTCTAGATACAACTGCAGTAATAGAACCCCTGAAAAAATTTAAGTATGTTTAGGATTACCAAATAAATACAAATATAATATTCCCCAAAAATATTATGACAGTCAGTGTATTATTCAGAGTTTTACAGAGAAACATAACTAATAAGATGTATATTTTTACATCTCTCTGTGTACATATATACATCTTTCTAAACATAACTATATCTAGATGTCTATATATAGATAATAGATATATATAGAGAGATTGTTTCAAGGAATTGTCTCACATTGTGAAGGCTGGTAAATACAAATCTTTAGGGTGGGCTGATAAACTGGAGACCCAAGAAAGAGTTGCAGTTTTAAATGCAAAGACAGTTGGCTAGTAGAATTTCCCCTTTCAGGGGGAAGTCAGTCGTTTTTCTTATGACTTTCAACTGATTGGATGAGGCCCACCCATATCTTGTGGGGCAATTCCCATTACTCAAAGTCTGCTGATTCAGATGGTAATCCCATTCAAAAAAAAAAAAAAAAACCACAAAACAAAACAAAAATCCCTTCACTTAAACATCTAGAATACTACTTGATCAAATATCTGAGTATTGTGGCCTGGGCAGGTTGACACATAAAATTAGCCATCATGGTCAGGCAGAACAGGGGGGAAGAAAAAAGGAATAAGTATGAGAAAAAATCAATCAGAAAACTTGGAAACCAAATTTGTATATATCTGGGGTAAAAGCTACATTAGATTAGTCATGGTTGAAATGAGAAATGATGAATTGATTGATCTTTCTGAGATGCCGTGTCAGTGCACACTGATAGGAATTTTGAATGGACAGTTCACAGGCCTAGATATATTATGAGATATACCCTTGGTAAAGGAAACTTACCTTAATGAGCTTTACTGAGGAAACTTTTAAAAGATCTACTTCTGGGGTGCCTGGGTGGCTCGGTCAGTTAAGTGTCTGACTTTGGCTCAGGTTATGATCTCACAGCCCATGAGTTCAAGCACTGCGTTGGGCTCTGTGCCCACAGCTTAGAGCCTGGAATCTGCTTTGGATTCTGTCTCTAGTTCTCTCTGCCCCTTCCCCTCTCATACTCTGTCTCTGTCTCTGTCTTTGTCTCTGTCTCTCAAAAATAAATAAATATTAAAAAATTTTTTAAAAGATCCGCTTCAGTCAGAAAAAAAAATGTCAGATACAATGAGGAGAGTAGAAATTTTAAATAGTATATCTTGATTCATGTACCTACTACTATAAAAACATCACCCGGCTCCAGAGGGCTGAAATAACTCAGTGTGAAGTTTAACATTATGTGGCAAATATAAGGCAAATAAAACTTTTTGAACAAGAATTAATGAAGAATCATGAGGCAACAATAGTAAGGTGAATAATAGATAGGTTGGTTCTCACTAAAATTAAGGATTTGGGCTTAACAAAAGCACTATGGACAGAGATCATGGCTAACAAACAATTGAAAGAGAACACTCTCAGTATAGCAAACCAGTATGAGCAGATATTTAGAATCCGGTAGGAACACTTTGAAATCAACAAGTGAAGGACAAAAAATCCAATAGAAAAAAAAATGAGCAAGATACAAACAGGCAATTCACAGAAAGGAAAGCACAAGTGGTTAGCAAGGATATGAGTGAATATTTAAACTCATAAATAATTAGAGAAATTAAAATGTTTAAAAAGGTGATATCTATAGCCATTGGGTTAACAAAAATTGATAAGTTGGATAGTGCCAAGTGGTAGTAAGAATTTTGGCAAACTGAGCTGCTCGCACACTGTTTGCGGGAGTTTAACACTGCTTGGCCATCCTAATGTGCAACACATCTGTACATTGTCAAATTATTTATATTTATGCTCTGTATACATTCATTTCATACCTGGCTGTACATATCACAGAGCTATAAAAAAGCTAAATATAATGAAGTGGGGGAGTTGAAAGATATCTTTATGTCCCTAAATGGAGACTGTATAAATAAAATGTAGTGGATGTATGTTATGGATCCCTAAAAAATAGAAACGGTAAGAGAGGTATGAGCTCAGCAGTACCAATAACTTTTAAGAACACAATGCTTAAGGAAAAAAGTAAGAAACAGAATGTGGTCTTAACACAAGATAATTTATGTGCATTTAAAGCAGTCTCCCAAGGGGCGCCTGGGTGGCTCAGTCGGTTAAGTGGCCAACTTCAGCTCAGGTCATGATCTCGCGGTCCGTGAGTTCAAGCCCCGCATCGGGCTCTGTGCTGACAGCTCAGAGCCTGGAGCCTGTTTCAAATTCTGTGTTTCCCTCTCTCTCTGACCCTCCCCTGTTCATGCTGTCTCTCCCTGTCTCAAAAATAAATAAACGTTAAAAAAAAATTGTTAACGGCACATGAAAAGATGTTCAACGTCGCTCCTTATCAGGGAAATACAAATCAAAACCACACTCAGATACCACCTCACGCCAGTCAGAGTGGCCAAAATGAACAAATCAGGAGACTATAGATGCTGGAGAGGATGTGGAGAAACAGGAACCCTCTTGCACTGTTGGTGGGAATGCAAATTGGTGCAGCCGCTCTGGAAAGCAGTGTGGAGGTTCCTCAGAAAATTAAAAATAGACCTACCCTATGACCCAGCAATAGCACTGCTAGGAATTTATCCAAGGGATACAGGAGTACTGATGCATAGGGGCACCTGTACCCCAATGTTTATAGCGGCACTCTCAACAATAGCCAAATTATGGAAAGAGCCTAAATGTCCATCAACTGATGAATGGACAAAGAAATTGTGGTTTATATACACAATGGAATACTATGTGGCAATGAGAAAAAATGAAATATGGCCTTTTGTAGCAACATGGATGGAACTGGAGAGTGTGATGCTAAGTGAAATAAGCCATACAGAGAAAGACAGATACCATATGGTTTCACTCTTATGTGGATCCTGAGAAACATAACAGAAACCCATGGGGGAGGGGAAGGAAAAAAAAAAAAAAAAGAGGTTAGAGTGGGAGAGAGCCAAAGCATAAGAGACTGTTAAAAACTGAGAACAAATTGAGGGTTGATGGGGGGTGGGAGGGAGGGCAGGGTGGGTGATGGGTATTGAGGAGGGCACCTTTTGGGATGAGCACTGGGTGTTGTATGGAAACCAATTTGACAGTAAATTTCATATATTAAAAAAAAAAAACAAAAACATTCTTCTGAAAAAAAAAATAAATAAGTAAAAAAAAAAAAAAAAAAAGATAAATGTAAGCAGAAAGCCATCAAAACCCTAGAGAAGAAAACAGGCAACAACCTCTTTGACCTTGGACTCAACAACTTCTTACTTGACATATCTCTGGAGGCAAGGGAAACAAAAGCAAACATGACCTATTGAGACCTCATTAAGATGAAAAGCTTCTGCATGGCAAAGGAAACAATCAGCAAAACTAAAAAGCAACTGACAAAATGGGAGAAGATACTTGCAAATGACATATCAGATAAAGGGTTAGTATCCAAAAATATAAATGGCTTATCAAACTCAACACTCAAAAAACAAGCAATCCTGTGGTCAATATATGTGAATAGACACTTTTCCAAAGAAGACATCCACATGCCTAACAGAGACATGAAAAAATGCTCATTACTCATCATCAGGGAAATACAAATCAAAACCACAATGAGATACCACCTCACACTTGTCAGAAAGGCTAAAATTAACAACTCAGACAACAGCAGATGTTGGTGAGATTATGGAGAAAGGGGAGCCCTTTTGCACTGCTGGCAAGAATGCAGACTGGTGAAGACAGTCTGGAAAACAGTATGAAGACTCCTCAAAAAATTAAAAATAGAACTACCCTATGTCCCAGCAATTGCACTACTAGGTATTTATTAAGAGGATACAGGAGTGATGATCCAAAGGATACAGGAGTGATGATCCAATGTTGATAGCAGCACTATCGACAATAGCCAAAGTAGGGAGAGTCCAAATGTCCGTTGACTAATGAATGGATGAAGAAGATGTCATGCATAGGCGTGTGAGTGTGTGCGTGTGTGTGTGTGTGTGTGTGTGTGTGTGATGGAATATTACTTGGTGATCAAAAAGAATGAAATCTTGCTATTTGCGACAACATGGATGGAAGTAGAGTGTGGTATGCTAAGCAAAATAAGTCAGTTAGAGAAAGACAAATATCGTATGATTTCACTCATGTGGAATTTGAGATACAACACGGATGAACATAAGGAAAGGGAAGCAAAAATAATATAAAAACAGAGAGGGAGACAAACCATAAGGTATTCTTAAATACAGAAAACAAGCTGAGGGTTGCTGGAGGGATGTTGGGTTGGAGAATGGGCTAAACGGGCAAGGGGCATTGAGGAGGACACATGTTAGGATGAGCATTGGGTGTTACATGTAAGTGATGAATCACTAAATTCTATTCCTGAAATCATTATTATACCATATGTTAACTAACTTGGATTTAAATTCATAAATAAATAAATAAATAAATATAAAAAGTAAAAAAAAAATTGTTAAAAAAAAAAAAAACAAAAAAAAAAAAACAAAAAAAAAACACTCTCCCAAAACATCCCAGCCTCTTGTTTAAAGGGACATATAAAATATAAGGCTACATGTTCAGTTAGGTAGAGTATTTGCATTTGGAAGAATAAAAATGAGAACAAAGAGTGTTTATTTTAAAATAATAAATAAATAGAACAAGAGAGGTACTTACACAAAACAGTGATTATAATTTGCCAGATAGGATCATTTTTCTCTCTGTATTTGACAGAAGAATAAAAAATAATAATAGGATAATAAGAGATAATAAATATCAGTTCCTATATTTTGTGAGTAAACATTGATACCAACTAGATAATGTAACAGGTTGGGGGGTTGCCAATGAGCAATTAAACTGTGCATGGACACAACAAGGTGTCCAGGATCTCCTCTATGACTCAACATCGTATAGACTCATTAGTCCATACCATCAGACAAGAGAATCAAAAAAATCAGATTAGGGAAGTAATAAAACTGTTTTCAGATGATATGATTGTATAACTAGAAAACAAAAGGGGATCAATGATCAACCTAACACACCTATTAGAAGTACTCAGTAATTTAGCAGAATATAAAATTAATGTAAAAATTGTCTTAGATTTCTGGTTGCTAGTTTGTCATCGCCAAGCTTAGACTTGATTAACATGTAAAACTTGCTTGTAAAACTTGTATCAAATGTAAAACTTCTTCTGTGTAAACCCTATTAAGAGAATGAAAGGTGAAACTCAGGTAGAGAGAAATATTTGAAAACACACATAATAAAGACTTTGTATTTGAAAATGTTCAAAGAAGTCTTAAAACCAAACGATAAAACAACAACAACTAATCTGATTAACCAACGGGTGGAAGATCTGAATAGATACCTCACCAAAGAAGATACATAGATGGGAATAAGTATATAAAAATACGATCCTCATTATTTTTCGCCTAGGAAATTGCAAATAAAAACAACAATAAGATACCACTACACACCAATTAAAACCTCTCAAAGCCCCAACACTGCCTGTGACAATTGCTGGGGAGGATGTGGGGCAATAGGAACTGCCATTCATTGTTGGTGGGAGAGCAACCTACCGCAGATACCTTGCAAGAGAGTTGTACGACTTACCACAGCGTCTGGCAATCTATCTCCTAGGTATTTACCCAGCTGATCTTGCAATTTCATGTGCCCGTGAATACCTGCATGTGAATGGTCATAGCAACTTTGTTCATATAGGCCAAAAGACAGACACAACCAAGATTTTCCAGTTGGTGAATGAATGAACCGTGGTACATTATACAATGAAATATTATCTAGTGCTGACCCTGGAAGGAGCCCCACGTTTTTAGTTAAGAAGAACCATGTTATCCTGGACTTGAGGAAGCCTGAAATATTTGTACTCTTGTTTTCATAGCTAAAACGTGACTGCTAATAAACAAATGGGCTAGGATTTCAGCTTCAAAGGGGACAATATAAACTTAATTGAAGAATAAGGGGCAGTTACTGAGAAAGGCTTTTCTCTCTCCCATAGTCAAGCAGATACAAATGGAAGAGTACAGCCTCCTGGAATCTTACCTCAATTTATTTCAAGTTGAGGCTTATGTATTTTGACCAAACAGAAAGATGCTTTGGGTTACCACTTAACATTGTGTGTGTGTGTGTGTGTGTGTGCGCATGTGATAAAGATAAGTAAAGCATATTTTTGGATATGGATGGAAAAATTTTTTTCAGCACATTTCGTGCTCAACACAAATTTTTAATAGAATTTTAACTTATTTTGAAGGTACAAATAATTGAATTCCCCAAACTTGAAACAATAGAGATATTATGAACATTTTCAGATTCTCAATAACAAAAGTAATCTGCTCATCATTAATTACTTATCCAAATATAAAGGTGATAAATACAATAATATTCAAACTGACAAAGTTAAAATCATATCTCCTTGGAAGCTAATGAGGTAGGGGAAGAGAAGATTTTTACTGTATTTGCAGTAAAATACACAGATTTTTGTACTATACATTGTAAAGCTAGTTTACATATATATATATATATCAACAAAAATGCATATTATATTAAGTCATTATATCTATATAATATGAATACTATCAGATTTCCTTCTCTCTTAACCTATTCTAAGTTCTGGTATATATTTACATAATTGACACATGTTATCACTCAAAACTTTATCAAATACTATTTCTGACAAGTGGAGTACAGCTTATTAGAAGCAAATTGCTAACAATAAATTAAGATATGTGAATATTAAACATCAAGGACAAGTCTACTCCTTCAGATATTTGGTTAATATATTTTTATATTTCTAACTCAATAGATAATTATAATTTTTATTCTCTGAAGAAGTAAAAACAGTTCAATCTCTCAGGGCAACACTAAAGAATCAGATGAAAATTCACTGAATATAACAAATGAAGAGAAAAAATTTATATTGAAAACAAAATTAAGGATTTATGGTTTCCAGGGGTGCCTGGGTGACTCAGTCAGTGCATCTGACTTCAGCTCAGGGCATAATCTCACGGTTCATGAGTTCGAGCCCCATGTCGGGCTCTGTGCTGACGGCTCAGATCCTGGAACCTGCTTCAGATTCTGTGTCTCCCTCTTTTTCTGCCCCTCCCCTGCTTGTGCTCTCTTTCTCTCTCTCGTTCTCTCTCTCAAAAATAAACATTTAAAAAAATTAAAATTGAATTTATAGTTTTCAAGAAAGTTTGATTTAATATTCATATATGAAATGGTTTACCATTCCTTAATGCTTCTATGTCATAGTATGTTTCTTTATAAACTACTTTTAAAATCAGTCTAACATGGTGATTTAAAAACTGGAAGTGCTTAACTTTTCTACATAAACTTTGATGTTTTCATTAGCAGTAAGAATCTAAGTTTTGTTTGATAACATAAAAATAATACCTTTAATATTTTAAACTCTTAACATGTATTTTGGAAAAAAATAATTCTCACTTATTATTAGTCCAACATATAATTAATATTTCAGTGTATGTTTTTACCTGGGTATGTGTATATGCTTTAAGGAAATACCATTTTTCAGAATCTATTTTACTATAGGACAAAATAAAAACATGGACTTGTAAGTTGTCAAAGTATTTATGTATAATTTGTCATTAAATATTGTTAATTATTATTAACAATACCCTTTAAAAACCTCCAAAACACATATTTGTAATAATAAAAAGGTATAACTAAATAGATTGAATTATATAGTTATTTTGTATCATTTAGAGATGTTCCTTTTTTACTTAAAATTTTTTAAATGTTTTATTTATTGTGAGAGAGAGAGTGAGAGAGACAGAGCATGAGTGAGGGAGGGGCAGAGAGAGGGACACAGAATCCGAAGCAGGCTCCAGGCTCTGAGCTGTCAGCCCAGAGCCCAACGTGGGGCTCCAACCCACAAGCGGAGAGATCATGACCTGAGCCAAAGTCAGACGATTAACCCACTGAACCACCCAGGCACCCCAGAGATGTACCTTTTTGAAGGAAGAAATTTCAGTTGTTTCAGACAACTATGTCCACAGATACATCACTGAGAAAGAAGGTACCTGTTTTATGATGGGGTTTATCTCCCATCCATTAGTGTTTCAAAGGCACCCAAGGTGCTTACTACCTCCCACTCTCCAGGTTCTATTGGTGATTGCATAAAAATATTCAGTGGGATGGTGAAAAGCCAAATCCTTATAAACTAAACGGGGCATGGAGCAAAAATTTAATGCATGCCTGAGGCAGAATGATATAATCCTGTTCTTGTGAAGTGAAAGCAAACTGCTGATGGTGTTCTATGTATATTGAAATGGAGAAAAAAATAGTTTCTGGGATAACAGCTATAGTCCAGGTACTACAGGTTGTATTGATTTACTCTACTACAAAACATAAGAGATTATTTTTTTTTTAATTTTTTTTTTTAACGTTTTTTATTTATTTTTGAGACAGAGAGAGACAGAGCATGAACGGGGGAGGGGCAGAGAGAGAGGGAGACACAGAATCGGAAACAGGCTCCAGGCTCCGAGCCATCAGCCCAGAGCCTGACGCGGGGCTCGAACTCACGGACCGTGAGATCGTGACCTGGCTGAAGTCGGACGCTTAACCGACTGCGCCACCCAGGCGCCCCCATAAGAGATTATTTTTAACACACTCTAAGAAGATCCCTGAGCTTAAACATTGGCCATAAAATAAGAATTTAGGACACTGGAGTACTTATCAACTCCCATCCACAGTAGTTGACTAATGTACCCTGGGGCCGTGTTCTTCAGCCCTTCCTATCTGATTCAGTGTGCTCCTGCCATGAGTAAAAGCCCTCAGGCAGAAGAGATGGTTGTAATAAAGAGCCATCCATGGGTGCAGGGAAAAGAGTGCAGGTATATGGGTATGATGCTCATGGCATGTGCTAAAATTCTTAAAAATAAAATCTTCACTTGATACCTCTACCCTCTCTAGCTACTGCCTTGTTTCTCCCCTTATTACTTAATATCATCATCATTATTATTATTATTATTATTATTATTAAGAGAGAGAGTGTGTGCACATGTGTGTGAGCAGGGCAGAAGGAGAGAATCTTAAGCTGTGTCGGTGCTTCTTGGGGAGCCCGAGGCAGAGCTCGATCCCATAACCCTAGGATAATGAACTGAGCCAAAAATCAGGAGTCCCACCCTCAACCAACTGAGCCACCCCAGTGCCCCTCTCCCACTTTAAAGCACAATTCCATTGATTGATTGATTTTATTGTTTTATTTTATTTTTTTATATTTGAGAGAGACAGAGTGTGAGCAGGGGAGGGGCAGAGAGATGGGGACAGAATCTGAAGCAGGATCTAGGCTCCAAACTGTCAGCACAGAGCCCAACATGGGGCTCCAACTCACACGCAGGGAGATTGATATGCCCAAATTCGAAAGACCCCCAAGAACAAACTACCAGAGGCCAGAGTCAAAGCCAAGCGGCAAGGGTCGTTTATTGCAGGTTCGAACCTGGACCTCCACGCACTCGTTACCGGTGACGCTAAGAGGTCCTGAGCCAGGATCTTACAGCTTCTTTTATAGACAGGCACAAACAAGTTAGGGATTTTTCGAGGTTACAGAGCTGTTATTGGTTGACATTTAAATTTGAACACTCAGCAGAACTTGATTGGTTCCCGCCTTTAGGTCAGACCACAACCGGGCACGCCCTGGCTGGTTCTGG